>NC_051444.1:1240985-1251878 GCF_001649575.2 Kryptolebias marmoratus
AGGAGGGGACAGGAGAGGACAGGAGGGGACAGGAGGGGACTGGAGAGGACAGGAGGGGACTGGAGAGGACAGGAGAGGACTGGAGAGGACTAGAGGGGACAGGAGAGGACAGGAGGGGACAGGAGGGGACAGGAGAGGGGACAGGAGAGGGGACAGGAGAGGGGACAGGAGGGGACAGAGGACATCTGAAACACTGGCAGCTAACGCCTAAAACTCTGAGCTGAAGAAGCTGAAACTGAGTTAAAGCTAAAAGCTAAAAGAAGCAGAATACTAACTGAAAGTAGCAAAAAGCTAGCTAAAGGCAAAGTGTAGCAACAGGCTAACTAAAAGCTGAAAGGTGGCTGAGGTTTTTCCATCGACTCGCTCAGTTTGTTTTCAGATCTTACTTTTACTCCCTGACCTTTGACCTGTTGAACTCTTATTGATGTTTTTCCTCCTCCTGCAGATTCGGCTGTTTTTATCTCAGCCGTCCTCGGCTCGTTTGGTTTCTGTGCAGCTTTTAGTCGTCCTTGTTGCAGGTTTTTATTTATTATTTTGTAGCACAACACTGGCTAAAGCTAACACTATGGAAGGGATGCTAAATTTAAAATTTAGCAAATTAGTAGTTGGAAGTAACATAAAAGACAAAAATAAATCAAGTTTGTTTGAGCAGATTTGAAAGAGAACCATGTTTTTAAAGAAGTAGTTTTAAAGAAACTAAAAAAACCAGGAAAGCAGCGGTCCAAATCTCCTCCTGTTTGTTTCTAACGTGTACTCCGGTGGATTATATATCCTGATGTGGGAGGACATTATTGTCCACCTTTAGTTTCTGCTCCGTTCTTCCTGTTTTTCTCTCACTTTAGGTTATGTGAATAAAATAATTTGTTCAGATCCGTTTCCCACCCCTGTCCAGATTTATTTCACGTAAACGAACCCTGGCTGAGGCCATAATCCCACTCTCAGGACTCGGGAGAGGTTGTGGAAAGTACACCATGTGCAAAACACGCCGTCGTTGTTCCTTCAAAGTAAAAGTTTATCTGTCTTACACGGTGTCACAGTGTTAGTGTCCACAGGCAGCTCTTTAATCTCCCCTGGAACTGAGCCTTATGTGGAGATTCTGCTCTGCTGGAAGCGTGCACAACACCGCCCCGTGTTAACAATCCTCACAGGCATGTTAACACAACGTGCACAACACCGCCCCGTGTTAGCAGCATCTGGTTACTGGAGTACTTTGGACATTTTCACGCTCCATCTCACCTCTGATAAACAGAGCAGCGTGTTGAAAGGCTCTTCCATGGCCGATTGGTGGGCTGGTAATCAGCTCTGAACCTGATTGGTGTTTGGCAGATTGTGACTTTACTTTAACAAAGAAATAAGATCCTGTCTGGATGTAAACACGCAGGACCCGCTGCACACGGTCCAGCAGAGATTCTGTCCTTTAACAGGCTTTCTGCAGCTCTGATGCAACACTTCCTGGAGGGTGTCCTGTCTTTTGTTCTGAAAATTTAATGCATCCTCAGCTCATGTATCCTTCACAGATTTCGTAGTTCGGAGAGCAGATGGTGGTTTGGTCACGTGAGCAGGCAGAGCTTCCAACTGGAGCCGAGACATTTTCTGTGAAACAGCAGCTGAAACTGAGTTGTTACAGCTAAAACAAGCAGAGCACGAGGTAATGGCTAAAAGCTAACAGTAGCGTAAGAAGACAAAAACTGAACATAAAGTCTGTAGAAATAGGTTTAAAAAACTTAAGGAAAACAAAAAAGTGTGAATGTTGTCTCAGCTGTTAAGCAGTATTTTGAGTTTTTGGTAAATTTAGCTGTTAAGGACCGACCTGTGGATGTTTAGCTGCTTCAGGTTGTTGGTTTCAGCTCGGGCCGTTTCCAGTTTGGCCTGTTGGTTTGATTGTCTTAACTAGATTTAGATTGCCTGTTGGGAGTTGTAGGAGAGCAGTGAGTGTTTCAGTGGAAACTATGAGACGACTTCATGCCCCATTAAGAATATTGGCACGCTTTGGAGAAACAATGAAAGACAGCAGAACGTATTTCTGCCGAGGTGAACAATAGTTGAAGCATTCCTTTGTGATGATAAAAAGCACCTGTTTGACCAGACGGATTACATTCCTCACAGGTCGCTCGTTTCTACCAGTAAAGCTGTTTGTAGTTGTTCGAAAAATCAGTTTCATTTTAAACCTTTTTCCTCACCTGTGGCCCCATTTAAAAACCAGCTGCCTGATGGCCTTTCTGTGCTGAATAATGTGAAAACTGAGAGGATAAAAACCATGAGTTCATGTTGTTTTGTAATCATTAGAAGAAATATCCCTCTGAACTGTGAGGCTCTAGAAACTTCCAAACAACGGTACAGAATAAACAGAGTTTCTCCTCCACATCATCCAACGTGAACTCCGAGGCCGGAGAATAACGAGAGCTGAGACTGATGATGCCTCATGGCTTCAGGACCGACCTCCCAGTATCTGTCACAGTGTCAGAGTCTCAGGTATGCACCTGGGTCAACACCTGAGAGGTTCCACCAGATCCAGAGCTGCACACAAACCTGTTCCCAGCCTGGATGGAGTCCTTCAAACTCTACCACATCCATGACCCTTCACTGAACTCGAACAGGGCGAGATGAGTTTTATTTTGTCCCTTTACAGAAGCAGTTTTCTTATAAAAGGCTAATAAACGGTTAATAATGTAGCTGAAAATCAAGCTGTAAAGACTTAAGTAGGTAAATAAAGTTAGTTTATTAAGAGCCTTTCACAGATAAAACTATCACAATAAAAAACAAGTGCCATTAAAAAGGTAAAATAAGACAATAAAAACAATGAAAATACAACATGTAATAGAAAGCTTAATAAATCATTAATAACAGTTATATTACGTTAGTTTATAAGGACAACAGTGACTCTGATCCAGGTTATAAATGATGTCTTATAACAGACTTATTAATGCTTTATAAGTGATGAAAAACCTTTTTATAAAGCATTAATAAATCTTTTAAATGTACCATTATTGATCTGCATTAATGTGTGTGTTTACAGATTTCCTCACTGATCTGTGTTTGTGTGTGTGTGTGTGTGTGTTTTATATTAAGTTTAGTTTGTGAGCCAGACTGCAGCTCCTGTCACTCACTAATGTCCTCGTGCAACAGTGACATCAGTCCTCCCGTTTTAGCTGTGCGTGTGTGTGTGTGTGTGAGTGTATGTACGGGGGTGTGTGTGTGTGTCTGTGTGCGTGTGTGTGTGTGAGATGCACTTCCAGCTATCTGAAGTTTGCAGAAACACATGAGCTGTTGGAGTTAAAGTACGAGAGGTAACTGAGGACAAAATGAAATATTTAGCAAATTTTGTTTTTTAGAATATTTTGTTTGCTTGTTTATCTGTTTGTTAGCAAAATATCTCCTGAACCACTGGTCAGATTTTAAAGAAACTTTCAGAAGGCAATGATTGGATGAAGATCTACAACTGATTAACTTTTGTAGTCAGTCCATTTCAGGATGGCCGCCTCAGCTAATCATCATTAGCCGACTCGGTTTCACAGATATTTGGGTAGTTGTAGCTGAGAGTCATCCTCAACAAACAGTATGAGCTCTAACTCATCCCAGGACATCCTTCCTTACATCATTTAGAAAACCAAAACTGCTACAACTTCCTTGTTTCTAATCCAAACCTGATTTTAGCTTCAATCTCTGGTATAAAAGGCGGCGGGTGATATGCATTCCTTCAGGAAGGCTAGGCCTTTAATTTAAACAGGATTGATCATGTAACCGGGTTTTTAGTTGGAAGAAGCGGGGATGAAAAGGTTCAGATTAGTCTTGGTGTCACTGGACCACGACGGGTTAAACTTGGACTTCACGACCGTCGCTTTGCTTCAGTGACCTTTGACCTCCCCTGGACTGGTTTCAGGGAGGAAAGACAAAAAAAGATGGATGGCTCACGCTGGCAGGAGCCGCAGGAAAACATTAAACTGTTGAATGAAAACTGAGGAACATTTTTCTGGGTTTGTTTAGTTTTTTTCTGCTTGAATGGAAGCCGTGAGTGAAAGTGAAACGGTTGACGGAGGAGGAGCGGCTGCCCCTGAGCTCCGGCTAGCTTAGGATTGTCTCGGTCTTACAGGGATTTCAGTAATCTGGATCAGGACAGAAATACTCTGAAGTGGAACACTGGAGAAAGTGTTCATCTTTAATTAATTTATACTGATCGATGGAAGATGCAGTAAACTTTTCATCAAAACATCCATCAGAGTTTATTGTCGTGACCTCAGTTCCAGATTTGTTTTTCTATGAAACATTTCTCTTTATATTCGTAACAGAAGACAGAAGTAAATTTATGAAGGAAATCCTGTATTACAAAATGGAGAATGGTTGTTTTGGAAGGTTCAGATCTGATTTGATTTCAGATGGCCTCACATCTGACTCCAGAATCAGCCCAAACCATCAGCCCTCCACCGCCGTGCTGACAGCTGCAGTGCATTCTGGGTAAACATCTGGTTCTGCTCCAGAAGTCTTCTGGTTCCTTCAAGTCGAGCCGCCATGTTGTTGTTAGAGAGAAGAGGCTTTAACCTTTGACCTTTAACCTGCTGACTGAGGCCTGTAGAGTCTGAGATGGAGCTCATTGCACGGTCTGACCTTCAGGGGGGACTGTATCTTCCTCTCTGTAGAACGATGGACTCCAGATAGTCTGGAAATGACCTTTGACCCTTCCCAGATTGATGTTCTCTGAGGTCATTGCTGATGTCTTCCCGCCCTGGTGTTGTGTTAACACACCTGGAGCTCCGGAGCAGCAGAACCTGCTGCTGGTTCCGAGGTGGTCCCTCTGATGCTGATCAGCTCCTCAGCAGCCGGGCTGGAACCGGGTTCTGGTTCTGTTTAATAAATATGGACTCGGTGGAGCCTGTCGGGTGTTTTTCTTCACTTCAGGTCAGATTAGAATCATTTCAGAACCCGATGAAGATCAGATCAGTTTATTATGTCAGAAAAGCCCAGAACCCGTCGGGCCGTTCAGAAATGATGCTGCTGTGTTCGGGTCCACTTGCTCTGATTTTACATCATGCTTTTATTTTTCACTGTGGAAAAATATAAAATAAAAGAGACTCTTCTTAGATTAGATTTCTTCAAAATGCTGACAACAACAACCAGAGTTCTGCAGGTTTTATTTTAAAGGCTTCATCGTTCCTCCTGACAGCCGGTCCACATGGATTATCTTCCTGAGCTTCATTCAGATTCAGTAACTTTTGTTTTCAGTCGCCAGGCAGGCGCCCTCGGGGGGGTTTGAGCTGTAAAGTGACGCATGCACACATTGTACCCGCAGAAAGCCTCCCAGGTCGGGTTCCTCCACGCTTCCCTGTAGGCTCGGTCTCTGTAAACACCAGCATCGCTCTGACGACGCCGCCTGCTCCGTTTCACAACCATTAAGTGACACAAATTGATTTGAAATGTGAACTTCAGGCTTTTTCTGGAGGCCGTTCGTCCTCTGAGCTGTCACCCGGCTGGCCCGGCCTCTCGGCTCCCAGGGACCTGATGGAGGACGGGTGGAGGGATGCTGGAGCTCGGCCCATCCGGGCTTTTCACGGGTTATTTTCCCTGAATGCACTCGGTGCGACAAGGTCTTCTGTTGGAATAAAAGTCATGACTGTGGTCTTAAATCAGTGGAATATTTGTCTGAATAAAAGAGCGTTGACGTCGGCGCAGATATCTGATTCTCCTGCTCCTGGTGAATCTGGCGTCCTTTTGAGGCGCGTCCGGCAGCCAGAGACCACAGCGTGAGCCGGGCAGAGCTTGGTGTGTGTTAACTCAACGCCAGGGCGGAAAGACATCAGCAATGACCTCAGAGGAGCAGCAGCTGCTGCCAGTCAGTGTGGGAAGGGTCAAAGGTCGTTTTCAGACGGCTCATTTACCTCCGTTTATTCATGATTATATCAAAGGAAAGAAATGTGAGTTTCATCAGAAAATAAATATGTTCAAATTAATTTAAATCTGCTTTTTGTTTTAGTCAAGAACTTCGAATCATCGTACAGAATTCTCTTTTAGGAGATGAAGAACGTCATTTAAACAAGATTTTCTTCTCATTTAACTGTGACTGACTTTGGGTCTGCAGCTCACTAACCGAGCTCTGTTGGGTTCTGTCGGATCAGAACGTGTGGAACACCAGGAGAGAAACGGGGACGGGTCACCAAGGATGGAGGAACTGCTCTGTTCTTCGCTGACTTGTATTTTTAAACCGTGGACGTCATTCAGGGATGTTAGGGACCGATTTCCAGGACAAGTTCAGTCTCCTGCGAGAAACCCTGTGTGTGTGTGGGGGGGGGATTCAGTGAGCTGGTCAGGTAGGAGAGGTGTCACTGCAGCTCTGAAATCTTTGCTTAAAGTAAAAACAGTGAATTTAAGAGTTGAAGTCGTTAAAGTAGTGATAGTTTTTGGACGACATGGTGTCTTTTTTTCTGTGAATTCTTCAGTTTGCAGGGATTTGAGTGAATCTAACGTTGGACAAACCTGAGGGACGTTATGTCTGTAAGCACTGGGTGAAAGACGACAGAAATACAGAAACTGTAGAAGAAGAGTAAAAACTGTGAAAACGGTTTTAGAGACTCTGAGCCAAACATCCAGGGTGAAATTCTCCGTCTGAAAAACTGTTAAAGATCTGAAACCTCAGTTCAACAGGACCGGGTTTAGATCCAAACAGGACCGGGTTTAGAGCTCCAACAGGACCAGGTTTAGAGCTCCAACAGGACCAGGTTTAGAGCTCCAACAGGACCGGGTCCAAACAGGACCGGGTTTAGAAGCAGTGAGATGAAAATGGTGAAGATGATGAAATGAATGGAAGTGAACTCAACAGAAGTTTCTCCTCGGTGANTTAGAGCTCCAACAGGACCAGGTTTAGAGCTCCAACAGGACCAGGTTTAGAGCTCCAACAGGACCAGGTTTAGAGCTCCAACAGGACCGGGTCCAAACAGGACCGGGTTTAGAAGCAGTGAGATGAAAATGGTGAAGATGATGAAATGAATGGAAGTGAACTCAACAGAAGTTTCTCCTCGGTGATTAAACTCTGACACCTTGGATTAAATAAAAGGAGACACATTGTTGATTTTAGGACTTGCTGTGTAACAAGGAGATATAACAAATAAGAGTTCAGTTGGATCTGGTTAACGCTCCATCCTGGACATTGTGGTGTTTGTTTTGGGGACCTGGTCTTTCCTCTGTAGACAGCCGTAAAGCAGCGATGTTCTGGGACAAAGCGCTCTGCAGTGGCCTAGTTTCCCTCCGCCGCCGTGACTCAACTAAAGTCTTCTGCCTGGCTGCCTGTAAGCTCCATCAGCCTAACACCGACTGCAATTACATTTACTTCTTTAATGGACGCAGAGTTTTATCCACTCAGGTTATTTTGTCCCTCAGTGCAGATTTTTACTGCGTTACGCAACAGAAAATAATATTTACACAACAAACTGAAGGTAACGGAGCCGTAGTTTGTGTTCAGAACCTGCATGGTGCCGAGGCAGAAAGACGTGCATTTGTGGTCAAACCTTTTAAGGATATTTTCACAAAATACAAACTTTTTCAAGCAGATAGTGGCTGCGTAACGTCCCACATCCTGGCCACCAAACAACAGACCAACAGCCCGGTGTTCTTGCATTTCCAACAGCGCCTGATTGCCTCGTGGATGAGCGAGGAACTCTCAGTCAGGCGGCGCAGAAACAAACACCAGCAGCATTTGTTGGAAAACACTTTAATCTGAGGTCTGCTGGTTTTTTTCTGAGAAAATTGATACTACAGGCTGGTATTTACCGGGTACTTCCAGCGTTCGTACTCTACTAACGAGGTGTGTACCAGTACTTAAAGGGTAAATAAATAAATTAACTCACTCTTTACATTTAATCTCTAAAATGTTCCAAGAGAGACCTGTGTTACAGGGAAAATAAAATAAAAAAATCAAGCATTTTTATTAAAGTTTAGGTTTTATTTTAGTGTTGATGCATTCTGGTCTGTTTTTACTGATGTAGGGATGAGCTTCTGTGTTTAGGGCACTACATGAACGTTTTTTTAAACGTAAAATGTTTGACTCATAAGAAGGAGTGGACCGTTTGAACACAGCTTTTATTTAGTTTTTATATTTTAGGCTTCCAGAAAAGACTAATTCAGGAAACTTTTTCCCGTTAGGTTCAGATATTCAGGATTTTTGTTGTTGTTGGGTTTCTGTTTTCCAGACGCTGTGATTTAGGAGAATTGGTCGGCATTTCTTTGAACTCATCTGTCCTTTTAGTAAAAAGAAGCAAAACAAAACTTCTGTTTCTGCAACACAAACCCCAAACATCCCAGATCCACCTTTCCACGAAACTCTGCGACCTTTAACCTTTGAACCTGGGGTTTGTGTGGAAGTTCATCGGCTGGACGCAGGAAAGGTTTCCATCTGACTTGAGCATGAAGGTCGTGTTTGTGGAGCAAACCTGCGAACTGGACTTTAACTGGACCACACAGGAAACCAAACATACTAACACCTAAAGTTTGGAGTGTTTTGTAAATAATTTATTTATTTATAAAAATAAAGGTTTGAAACAAATCTCATCCCAAACAAACAAAAACCTTGGCTCTAAAAGTTCACATCTCTTCAGGTGCATTTGTTTAATTTCTTCCCTTTATAGAGATGAACAAGATCTGATCTGAAAGCCCTCAGAGTTCGTGTTGGGGATGACTCTCAGCTGCTACCACCCCGTACTTTAGTCTGTAAAATCAGCCACTTGGAAGGAGAACTTAAAGAAACTGTCGTAGTTTCTCTAACCCGAGCTTTTACTTTGTAAACCTGATCTTTTCAGACACAGGAAGTTGTGCTTTTTTCAGAGTTTTGGGGGCTCATCTTTTTGAACACGTCCTATTTTTAAGGTTGGAGGTTTAATTTTTACAGTTCGGAGCAGATCTGTCGGTCCGGCAGCCTCACATGAAAGGGAATTATTCTCTTTGAGCTAACGTAGCACGGGAAGCTAACGGTAAAATCTGAGCTGATGCTGCCTGTTTGTCTCTCTGTCTGCCTGTCTGTCTGTCCCTCTGTCTGTCTGTCCCTCTGTCTGTCTGTCCCTCTGTCTGTCCCTCTGTCTGTCTGTCTGTCTGTCTGTCCCTCTGTCTGCCTGTCTGTCTGTCTCTCTGTCTGTCTCTTTGTCTGCCTGTCTGTCTGTATCTCTGTCTGTCTGTCCCTCTGTCTGCCTGTCTGTCTGTCTCTCTGTCTGTCTCTTTGTCTGCCTGTCTGTCTGTATCTCTGTCTGTCTCTCTCTCTGTCTGCCTGTCTGTCTGCCTGTCTCTCTGTCTGCCTGTCTGTCTCTCTGTGACACGCTGTTCACCCCACCTGAGACTTGGACCGCTGGCTTTAATCAGAACTAATCCAGAACCTTGATCTGTCTGAAGGGAGGAAGTTCTGATGTCAGAGAATGGGCCGTGCAGATGTTCCACATGTGGAGCTGCTCGGTTAGGAAGCAGAATAATGAAGGGATCCCAGGATTCCCCGCGGCGTGGAGGAAGCCGTTCACTCCTTCTATCTCGCCGCTGACGCACCGAACAATGTCGTCTTGCTTCCTGTTTCCCTTCAGCGGGACGCCGCTCCCTCTGTGGTGCCGGGTCCGCCGGCAGCAGGATGTCGGGTCAGAGGCGGCTGAACCCAGAACCACCGTAGACCCGGATCGGTTCTGAGCGGTCAGACTGACCCGAGTGAGACTCGAGGTTTTAGTTTCTAAGCAGGGAAGGCTGAAGGTGAGAAGCCGGGCAGCCATCCTGAGGGCCTGACTCAGCGGTTTCTGTCTAAACGCTGAGTCAGCGTTCACGTTTTCCTGGTTATAGTTTCTTCTTTACGTTTATTCCCGCCAGGCTACTTTAGCTGCTCATCTCTGGAAACCTTCGGCTCATTCAGGACAAAGGAGCTAAGATTTCTGGGTTTTGTAAATTTAAAATTTAAAAAAAAAAATTAACTTTATTTGCAAACAACAGTTTTACCAACTTGCAGCTTTCAGGCACATCCTGTTTGTCGTTCTGTGTTACGCTGACTGTTGTTTGGTTGACAAGTGGTCCTGTGAGGTCCGGCCCAGTCCCGGAGCGACAGGGCGGCGTGTAGCAGGGGGGCGGGGCCTGGGTTACGTCCGCAGCGCGCCTGTGTGGCCCAGTTCTTCACTCACTTTGCCGGCTTTGTTTGCTTCTGGATGAACGCCAGCCTGATATTTGTGGGCTGCAAACACTCGGCTGAATGATTCACTGCAGTGTGTGTGAGCTGTACGCTGGGCTGAAAGAATGGCAGACTGTGTGTGTGTGTGTGTGTGAGTGTGTGTGTGTGTTGGATTGGTGTCAGTGAGTGAGGTAACTCTCCCTGCAGCAAACTGGAGTCTTTATGCTGAAACTCCAACCAGCTCCTCAACGTTCACATGATGATCGCCCGCCACTCTGAAAGGCGGGCGATCATGTAGTAGAAAGTGTTTTAGTTCTTTTTGCTTTCTGCAGTTTAACGTTCAGGATTAACTCAATCCAAAATGGCCGCCCCAAACGGCTATAATCCAATCAGTTTTACAGATATTCAATTAAAATTTGGTGTGGTGGTCGCTGAGAGTCAGTTTGAGCCTTGAAGGAAAGTTAGTTTGAATCCGAACATCCGTGTGACTTTTTCACAGCTGGAATGTTTTGTTGCTTCCGCAGGAAAGAAAAGATTAAATCTTTATTCAAAATAAATAAATGTGATGATGAAATATTCCAGGTCTGTGAAGGACCAGATGATCCCGGAGCATCAGCCTGGATCCGCCCTGATTCCAGACTCCCTGGTGATGACATCTGTTCAGCTCCGAGCGTTCGGCTCCGAGCGTTCGGCTCCGAGCGTTCGGCTCCGAGCGTTCGACTCCGTCCGTTCGGCTCCGACCGTTCGGCTCCGACCGTTCGGCTCCGTCCGTTCGGCTCCGA
>NC_051444.1:1251978-1289740 GCF_001649575.2 Kryptolebias marmoratus
CTCATTCCAGCCTTGTTCCGGGCCTGTTCCAGGCTCATTCCAGCCTTGTTCCGGGCCTGTTCCAGGCTCATTCCAGCCTTGTTCCGGGCCTGTTCTGGGCTCATTCCAGCCTTGTTCCGGCCTCGTTCTGGGCTCATTCCAGCCTTGTTCCGGCCTTGTTCCTGGCAGGTTCCGGCCTTGTTCCGGCCTCGTTCCGGCCTCATTCTGGGCTTGTTCCAGCCTCGTTCTGAGCTGGTTCCTGGCTGGTTCCGGCCTCATTCCGGGCTCATTCCCGCCTCGTTCCGGGCTTGTTCCGGGCTCCTCAGCTTTCATCTCGTTTCAAACTTTGTGGATTTCTGTCAGACGAGCGGAGCCTCCCCACGCCGCTCTCTATCTTTAGCTCCAACCAAAAACACATTTACAGACATCCATTTTCCCTGCCCGGCGTGGACGTAAACCCGACTCACTTTGGGCCGATCCATATGTTCAGTGTGCACACACGGCTCTGACGGGGGGGGACTGAAGGGTCTTTATGACCACGGGCTGGGGGGGAAACCACAGGCGGATGAGCGGCCCTGTACACTGCATTCTTTCAGAGGCCTCGGCTCGCTCGGAGCGCCACGGCTGCCGGCCTGGGAGAACCGGAGCGTGAAGCCCTGAGCTGCTCACTGACTAAATGCTGCCTCTGTTTCCGTTCAGGTCGATCAGAGCGCTCAGCTCCTCAGAAAACACTGTGATAGTCGCCGTCGTGAAAAGGTACGGCTCCACCTTCTGTCCGAGGTTTAATGCAGTGGTGATCTCTGAACATAAATTTATCTCAAGATGCTTTTTGTGTTTTCAGGCCGGACAGAGAGGAAGCCTCTGTGATGCCGCTGATCAATGCTGGCTTTAACAGGGTAAGCCTGAAGCAGACGGTAAAATATTTACATTATAAATAGATTTTACCTGCCTTCGTCTGATCTGTGTCCCTCTGACCCTCAGAGATATGTGGAAAATGCCAACATGATGGCGTGCTACAACGAGCTGCTGCAGCTGGAGCACGGAGAGGTTCGGGCTCAGTTCAAACTGAGGTGAGGCTGCCTCCGAGATCCGTCACCTGGTCAACAGGTCTGCAGTTCAGAGACGATTTTAGGCTGACAGGTTTGGAACACGATGGATGGATCTCAGAGGTTCAGAACCTGCTGAGGAACTGATCCTCAGAAGGTTCTGCTGCTCTGGAGCCACAGGTGAGTGTTAACACAACGCCAGGGTGGAAAGACATCAGCAATGACCTCAGAGAAGCAGCTGCTGCTGCCCATCAACCAGTCAGCAGGTTAAAGGTCAAAGGTCAAAGCCTCTTCTCTCTAAGAACAACATGGCAGCTCGACTCAGGTTCATCTGAAAGAACCAGAAGACTTCTGGAGCAGAACCAGAGGACAGATGTTTACCCAGAATGCACTGCAGCTGTCAGCACGGTGGTGGAGGGCTGATGGTTTGGGCTGATCCAGAGTCAGATGTGACAAACAGGACAATGATCCCAAACAGCAGAACGGTCCAGAACCAGAACCAGAACCTCAGAGAGCTGAAGCAACGCTGGAAAGAAGAGTGGGCCACAACTCCTCCACAACCAGGAACCCACTGAGAGTTCTGCTGCTGGAGGAGGTTCTGCTGGGTCAGGAACTGGACCCAGGTTCTGTTGGGTCAGGAACTGGACCCAGGTTCTGCTGGGTCAGGAACTGGACCCAGGTTCTGTTGGGTCAGGATCTGGAACCATTTATTGTTGAATAAATAATGACTGTTATCTGTTGAGTGTTTTTGTTCAGCTGAGGTTTAGAACCTGATACAGACCGGGCCCTGGGTTAACTGTGGTTCTGGTTCTGGTTCTGTCTCCTCTCCAGGGCTTGTAACGCCATTTTCACAGCTCTGGAGCAAAGCCAAGACGCCATAGAGATCACTTCTGAAAATCAAATTATTCAGGTGGGTTTTCAGAAACTTCTCTTCTCTTCTAACCGTTTTCAGATCTGACCTCCTGGTTTCTCCTCCGACAGACGGCATCAGTTCAGTTTGTCTCTTCTCTCTTCTCTTGTCTCCAGTATGTGAATCCTGCCTACGAGTCCATCATGGGCTACCAACAAGGCGAGCTAATCGGGAAGGAAATAATAGAAGTGCCTAAAAGTGAGAAGAATAAGCCTGATCTCCTTGAAACCATAAACTCCTGTATACTGAAAGGAAAGGTGAGGAGACGTGCACATCTTTAACACGAGCAGCTGTCAGGAAGATTCACCTAAAAAACCTTTTTAAGGAACAGACTAAAGCTGTGACCCATCTGGGTCCATGAACAGCAGATATCTGCTCCTGTTTTTCTGTTTTTCCGTGCACGAGCGTGCACGTGCACCGCTGTCTGGCTCCGTTTCATGTGCAGAAGAAGAGCAGCTGAAGGCTGTGCTGTAATCTCACTACACAAAGAGCAAAGGTCAGCTGCAAACAGCCGAACAGCAGGAGGCTCTTTTTAAGCTGTCGGCGGNGGGTGGGGTGGGGGGGGGGACATGAAACGAGCTGGACTCCAGGAGAGCGCCCCCTACCCTTCAAAGCAAGATGCCATTTCCTCAAATAAAGACGTCCGCCTCCCCAGCTGCTGCTCACACGTCTGCTGAAGGAGCTGGAGCTAAAAGCAGCTAAAGGCTGGCTAGAAGCTAAAAGTGGGAGATGAATGAGGAAGTATCAGAAGGTTAGGTCAAAGCTAAAAATAGCAGAGGAAGACGTGAACGGAGCAGATTTACAGAACAATGAATGAATTAAAGACGTCTTTAAATACTTTTAAAGTTATAAAAGTGAGAAGCAGCAGCCGAAGGTTTTGATGCAGGAAACGTTGGTGTGAAAAACGCTGACTCAGCGTTTTCTCGGTCAGTGATGCTTCATGCAGACGTGTTTGCTGTGTTGCAGGAGTGGCAGGGGATTTATTATGCCAAAAAGAAGAATGGAGACAACATTCAGCAGAATGTGAAAATCACACCTGTGATTGGACAGGGAGGGTGAGTTCAGCCCGGCTCCAACGCAGCCAGAACCAGAACCAGAACCATCTGACTCTTTCTGTCTTATCTGATGATCTCATGTGTCCTCCACAGAAAAATCAGACACTATGTGTCTATCAACAGGCCTTTAAATGATAATAATAAGGTGGGAGAGCGGTCGGGTTTGGCTGATTGTTTCTGAATGAATCGAACGTATTGGTTTCATCGTTTTTTTCTCCTGTTTGTTCAGAGCGATAAATCCAGCGAGCGCGTGCAAGCAGAGTCTCAGACAGGTGAGGTTTGTTTGTGATCCTGAAATCCTGACAGGTATGCTTATCGCCCGCCACCTCTGTGATCTGAGATCAGCTTTAGGATGAGAAACGACGGAGCTGAAGTCGTTTGGGTCGAACCTGAGGAACAACGTTACGCTCGAAATGCTCAGCTACTACCACGCCGAATTTTAGCAAATGAGGTCGAGCCGTTTCTGTGTTTAAGCTTAGTTGGCTGTGGCAGCCATCTTGTATCAGGTTGAGGTCCTGACTTTTAGTAAAATGTGATATTTTGCTAACACAGACAAACGCACGCAGCCTGAGGTATGAGGATGTCCTGCACCGTGTCAGCCCGTCTCTAAAGGGAAATACTTTACATAAAAACCAGTTTTTACATGAAAGGTTTTTTAAAAGTTTCGACTTCGTCTTGGAAAGGAGGAGAGACGCTCTGAGTGTCCCGTTCCTCCTTATCTAACAGAGATTTATCTGTTTTTTGTTGTTAGCCTTGAAAAGTCCTGTTGTTTAGTCTGAACGGCCTCTTGTTCCTCTCGAAGCAAAGCCGCAGCTGCAGATGATTTCCAAACGCAGCAGCTTGACTTCTGACACGTAAACAGATCTGCTCGAGTTCCCCGCTGGTTGAAACTTTACAGGATGTTCCAGCGGGGAACGTTTCACACAAACATCCACAGAACTCTGACTTCAGAGGCAGAGGAGAGGAAAAACTGTAAAATAAAGACTCAATCATCCTAAATAAATGCAGTTTTATTGTCCGTGTGCAGGTAGAACGTCTCTAAAAACAACAGGTTTGAATGTTTCTGTCATTTTGAGCCAAAGTCTGGTGTGGTAGTAGCTGAGAGTCATCCCCGACACAAACTCTGAGACATCTTATAAGATCCAACATGAGATCCAGAACGTCGTTTACAAGATTTTCAGATTTCAGAAGACCTGAGGTTAAAGGTGGCGGGCGACATGCATTCAAAGAATGCCAGGCCTTTAACCTGTGAGCGTTTATTTCCTGTTTTCTCTCTGAGAAGCTGCAGAAACCAAAGCTGGAGACGTGTTTCTGTGTTTCCCCCTCAGATATCCAGTCCAGTAAGCACAAGGACCGCAGGAAAGGCTCTCTGGACGTCAGGTCCACGACCTCTCGGGGCAGCGATGGTGAGGCTGACGGGACGGTCGATGTGTTGATCGGATACTCGCGTGCATTAATTAGCATGGCTTATGATCCGAGCTCTTTCCTGACAGGGAGCTCCCAGAGAAGACACTCCTCGATGGCCCGGATCCACTCCATGACGATAGAAGCTCCCATCACCAAGGTGGGTCATGTGATCGCCACTGACGTTTTCCGTCTCATGACCGAGCGCTCGAGTTAGAAAAGTACCGCAGCCGCCACGAGCAGAGGTCACACGCAGGAGATGGGCTGATAAGACGCGATTCTGCGTGCTGGAGCAGCTGTTTGTCTGAGTCCGGAGAGTCGGAAACAGTGAAAGTCCCTGAGGACGAGTCAGATGACGCGCCTCTGCTGGATCATTTGACTGCAGTCGGTCCCTGAAGGAGAATAAAGCTCTGATACAAGTGTGTGTGTGTGTGTGTCGCCATAGGAGCTCATTGTCGTCTCCATCTTTACAAATACATCCCAACTCTGAGAAAATATAAATAAAAATAAGCTGCAAATTTAGAAATAACAGATTTTATTTCTGAGAAAAACTGGAACAATTTCAGAATAAAAGCCTTTGGATCTCCCATCATCTCCAATTTATAACATCATCAACAGATTTGAAGAGTCTGTAGGACCCTCTGAGGTCGAAGGTCAAGGTTCCTGCAGGACCACAGGAAGTCTTTTGTTGTTTTATATTTCAGGTTTTTCTCGTGCTGCACATGAGCGTTGGTGTCAGTTTCAGTTTAACCTTCGTTGTTCAGAAACATCTTTATCACAGCTTGTAAAGGCTTTAAATATCCCGCCGTGACCTCAGAGGGAGGTTATTAATAGCACTCTGCTTCAGGAAGCTGTTGTTTTATAATCTTCAGCTTTTTGTTTCATTTTATGCCATTTGTTGAGACGTGGTTAGGGTTAAAGGTCAAGGTTAGGAGCTGCAGGATATTCTCAGCTCAGTTAATTATTTGTTGTCTGTAATTAAAAAAGACAAAGTGATGAGTTGACTCTTAAATGCTTTTAACTCAACAGATTTCTGGTTCCTGGACCACACCTGCCAGGACGTTTAACTCGGAGCACCTGGCTGTAGAAAATTAACTTTCAGCGACGCGGCTTTTAGAACCGGGTTCAACCTGGAAGTCTGATCCTGACTCTGATTGATGACTACAGTTAATAGAAAGGGTTAGTTTGTCTGATTTGAACCCAGACTGGTTTCTAGATTTCAGCAGAAATAAGTTTGTGTTTTTTGGAGGTTTTAGCTGCTCACGTTTTCTTGTTTTTACGGTCGTTTAAATCTCAGACTCTGGTCTAAATCTGGTCCCAGATCAGTCCGTTTATCTTCTGTGTCGCTGCTCTTTCAGTCTTTACGGTTGTTTCAGTTAAAGGCTGAGTTTTTTTGGCTGATTTTCTGAGATTTCTGGAGTTTTAGAGATGAGATCATTTAAAACAAAAGTCCTTCAGTAAACATGTGCAACAAAAACTGAAAATGTGAAATAAACGGTTTTACTACGCGTTTGCTGCAGGAGTTGTTTTTCTGTCCGCTTGAATAAAGATTATTTGGCTGTTTTTCCTCCGGGGAGCCGGGCTGTATCTGTGACCTTTGTGTTCCTGTTGGTGCCTGAAGCTGCAGGGCACCGGGGGTCTGTAGTCCGAGTCCAAAGGCCTTCAGTGACCCAGATAAGAACAGCTGGTTAAATGTGTGGATTAACTGCTGCAGGTCACAGCTTTCTTCTCTCACCCCTCAGGTAATAAACATCATCAACGCAGCGCAGGAGAGCAGCCCCATGCCCGTGGCGGAGGCCTTGGATCGGGTCCTGGAGATCCTGAGGACCACGGAGCTCTACTCCCCGCAGCTGGGCACCAAGGATGAGGATCCACACACCAACGACCTTGTGGGGGGGCTGATGACGGTGAGCAGGAAGGTTCTTCACCCAAACATCCTCACACCAAGTCCTGTCTGTGAACGGCAGGGATCCAGAGGAGGAGAAAGTGTCTGGATTCCTGGGTTTATTGTTCATGTCGGGGGGGAGACCCGACAGACCCGACAGACCCGACAGACCCGACAGACCTGACAGACCTGACAGTAAAGAACAGAAGGAGAAAGAGTGCCAAGTTGGCAGTCTTGGCAACAGACCCAGAGGAAGCGTTAGATTGTCCTTTGTGCTCCTGTAGGCTGTGGAGGAAAGCCCTCCCCCCCCCGTCCCTCCCCCCGTCTCACCCTGCAGGAACGTTTTCCTTACAGGCCTGGAAACATCCTGTCCTCCGGCTCAGAGGTGTCAGTCCTTCAGCAGAAAGATTAGTTCTGCATAAATAATAAAATCCCTAAAATCAGGAGCCGGTTTAATCAGAAAGGCCTAAAAGCTGCAGCACCACGAGACAATGCACGGGTCAGAGATGAGCCCGGCGACCCGAGCCCAGCCCGAGCCTGTTTCCATGTTAAAAACTGGAAATCAGGGCGTGAAGATGTGACGTCAGCTGAGTTTTTTAGGGAAATAAAAACAGAATCCAATGATTTGGAGAATTCAGAAACTCTTATTTTCTTCCCAGTGAACAAATAAACTAAGAAAGGGAATCATTATGTACGACGCTCCAAATATCTGCTGATTTCTACAGAATCTGTTGCATCTAATGAAATCCAGACTTGTGATTTTAAACCAAATTGACCCACTGATGTCAGAATCTGCAGCAGGTGTTTGTGTCCCGTGTCTCTGGTCCTGTCTGTCCTCATGGACAGGACGGGTTCTGGTTCGGGAACCTTTAGGCCATGACCTTCAGCGTGCACCGGGGCGGTCCGCAGTCAGGCTAAAGGAGCTGGTGTTGGTGTTATGTGCTGCTTATTTTAACACGACTAGTCAGAACCAGAACCAGAACCATGTCCCTGTACGGATCCTCTGTAGGATATTCCCAGCAGCGAGGTTTCCTCTCGTCTCCCTGAAACTTTGTGTCTCTTCTCCACAGGACGGTTTACGCAGACTGTCAGGAAACGAATACATCCTTTCCACAAAGCGTGAGTTCACACAACTTCTGCTCTAAAAATCTGAAATCATTCCTTTCCTGTGGTTCAGTCAGAGGTGGAGCAGCTTATAATTGAAAACCTTTTACCTTCTTCAGAGCCCCATCACCTCCCCAGCCACCTGACGACCCCCCTGTCGTTGAATGACATCCCCCCTCGAATCGCTCAGACCATGGAGACCGAGGACTCGTGGGACTTTGACATCTTTAACCTGGAGGCTGCAACCCTGAAACGGTGCGTGTCTGTGGAATGATGCTTGTATTGTTTCAGGAGTGAAGTTCTTGTTAACCTGGATCATCCTGCAGGCCTCTGACCTACCTGGGCCTGAAGATCTTCTCCCGCTTCGGGGTCTGTGAGTTCCTGAACTGCCCTGAAGCTACTCTGCGCTCCTGGCTGCAAGTGATCGAAGCCAACTACCACTCCAGCAACTCCTACCACAACTCAAGCCATGCAGCTGACGTCCTGCATGCAACCGCATACTTCCTGTGCAAGGAGCGGGTCAAGGTAGCACGGCAAAAATAACCTTTTCACAGAAAAGTCAGCAGGAGTGCAGCGTTAGAACAAGCAGCAAAACAGTAAATGAAGCAGGAAACTCGATAAAAGCTTGAAGACAGAAGTAGGCCCGTTTACTGAAGACTGTAAATAAAGTTAAATAATTCAAAAAGTGTGATATAAGAATGGTTAACAAAGCAGAAGTTTGATTTTCAGAAACATACAAACAGGAAAACAATCTGCTGACTCAGCGTTCACACATTAATTTCTTTTTAAAGAAGTTTTTAGTCCAAGTGTGTCGGTGGTTCATTAACCTGATGAGGACTAGTTAAGCTGATTACCAAAGCATCTGCTGTGAACCTGGAGGAGGGATCTTTTATTGGTTTAACCACTAAATTAAGTACATCACTTAGAGTTAAATCTCTGAAGCTACTAATATTTTAGTTTTGTAGCAAATGAGACGTTTTTAACTTTGATCAAATACTGGATGAAGTTCTGAGCTTCAGTCTTCAGTCGGAGCTGATCTGCAGCAAAACTAACCTTTCATTTAAAGACAGGAACTGAATTCAACTTTCCTGATGTTTTTTTCCCCAAACAGCAAAGTTTGGATCCGATCGATGAGGTGGCTGCCCTGATTGCTGCCACGGTGCACGACGTGGACCACCCGGGCCGCACCAACAGCTTCCTGTGCAACGCAGGAAGTGAGCTGGCCATCCTGTACAACGACACGGCCGTGCTGGAGAGCCACCACGCCGCGCTGGCCTTCCAGCTCACCACCAGGGACGATAAATGCAACATCTTCAAGAACATAGAGAGGTAGGAGGAAATGTTTCCGCAGCTTTTACAACAGTTTCAAAGCTTTCCTCATTTAGTACAGGAGGGAGCATCTTGTGTTTCTGAAGGATGGAGCTGGGATTGTTGCTGCTAAGAGTGTACACAACTTTAGATATTTACATCCAGAAACAAACTCTTTACATGTGCAGCATCAAATAAACAACAGGAAATGGTTCATCTTTCACTGAGGTCATGTCTCCATGTGAAGGACAGCTGCAGGTGATCGGCTCCGCTTCTGGCAGCACACAGAGACGGAAGTAACATCCGCTAGCCTTCAAAATAAAAGCCCAACAGAAGCTAGTTTTAAAATGAGGGAGGTGCAGAATGATTTATGTTTGATTTTTGATTTACCAGTGAACTCCCGTGGGCCGGATGGAGACGTAAGGTCCCCATGAGTTCAGTTTTTTAGTCTTTCTGACCACTCAAACTGCTTTCACACACACACACACACACACAAAGAAAGTGTAAGAAAACTCGTTTTCCTGTACATTAAACATGATTTTAAAACAGGTTTTAGGTGTTTAGTGTGTTTGTGTGTTAACAGCGACGGGACAAAATGTGATTCGAGTCCCGAAGCAGAAAAGCTCCCGTGTGCCGGTCCCCTCGGAGGGAGGGGGGGCGGCGGGAACAAAGCAGCCATTCATGGCCTCCGCCGCTGCCGTCAGAAGGAGAAAACTGTTTACACGGCTCTCCGTGTTATTTACCACCATGTCACTGTTGTCCTCCTCCTCCTCCTCGCTCCAGGAACGAATACCGAACGCTGCGGCAGGCCATCATAGACATGGTGCTCGCCACGGAGATGACCAAACACTTCGAACACGTCAACAAGTTCGTGAACAGCATCAACAAGCCGCTGGCTGCTCTGGAGGAGAACGGGGTGAGACAGGAGGAGGTCATAACTGTGAAACTCTTTAAATGGATTTGTTCTGTCTCACACTGAGGAAGGTTCGAAATGTAAGATAATAAAACAACTTTTACTTTGAAGGGGTGTAGTAACCAACCAGCAGAGAATTTTACGACTCGGTACCATCTTTCTCGTGTCTGTGTTGAATGCTCGAGTCGGACCTTTAAAGGTTTTCACGTCTCTTAAAGCAGAGACGGTGCTGATAAATGCTTTCATGAAGGTTTATTTAATTAAAGTGTCCTAAAACTGCTTAGTTTTCATTCTTCAGCAGTTTCCTGACTGTCGTTTGTTTGTTTGTTTCAGGGAAACAGTGATGAGGACTCTGTGAAGAGCGTCCTGACGTCTCCTGAGAACCGGATCCTCGTTAAGCGGATGCTGATTAAGTGTGCGGACATCTCGAACCCGTGCCGGCCTTTGGAGCTCTGCATAGAATGGGCCGGGCGCATCTCAGAGGAGTATTTTGCACAAGTAAAGAAAAAAAACTAATAATTAACTGAAAAAACAACATTTTCTGTAAAAACACTGAACCTGAGAACTATCAGAACAGCAGCTAAAAGCTAAAGTAGCTAAATGTTATTTATAAGCTGTAGGTAGCTAAAGGCTAGCTGAAACCTAAAAGGGAAAAGGAAAACTGCTAAAAGTAGCAAAACTGTCTGAAAGCTAAACGTATCTAAACAATAGCTAAAGTCTAAAAAGCTACGTGGAAGTTAAAAGTAGCCAAACACTGGCTAAAGTAGCAGAACAGCAGCTGAAAGCTAAAAGTAGCTTCAGAGGACAGAAACGGGCAGCAGCTGGAACAGATTTCAGAGAGAATGAAGAGCTCTTGAGAGGTTTTGATGAATAAACAGCTAAAATAAGACAAGTCTGCAGAAGGAGGTAGCTTGAACAGAAACAGAAAACTAAAACCAAGGACTCCGTATTAATGCTGACTCAGCTTTTGTCGTGTTTGTAATTTGGACCCTTGTGCTGTTTGTGGTGCAGACGGACGAGGAGAAGAGACAAGGTCTGCCGGTGGTCATGCCTGTGTTTGACAGGAACACGTGTAGCATCCCAAAGTCCCAGATTTCCTTCATAGACTACTTCATCACGGACATGTTCGATGCATGGGACGGTAAGGACGAGATGAGACAGATCTGCTTTGTTTTAACACAAAAAGCAAAGATGGTGTGTGTGGAGGTGGAGGTGGCTGCAGAGACCCTGATTGTTGCTCGTTAAGAGTCCATCTGACCGTCTGGATCTCTCAGCTGAGGTTAAACTCGCTGCTCTCACTTCTTTCTGAACTTCATTTGATTCCCGTAGATCTTCTAAGTAAATATTTCTGCTCAGAACCTCGTTTTTCTGTCTCCGTCCTCTCCTCAGCCTTTGCAGACCTCCCCAACCTGATGCAGCACTTGGACAACAACTTCAAGTACTGGAAAGGCCTGGACGAGCGGAAGCTGCACAGCCTGAGACCCCCTCCGGAGTAGTGGGGCCTCCTCGCCTTCACTGTCCTGCTTCTGTAGCACGCCGAGCGTCCTCACGTCCGTCCTCACCCGACCCGTCAGATGAGAACTGTGAGAAGAAGAAGACGACACGGCGTCTTGTGAACTTCTCGTGCCTCTCTGGCGTGTTTTTGCGGCGTAGCTGACTGAAGGAGGGCCCGAGCGGGGAGCAGAACAAACTGCTGGTTCCCAGGAGTGGCTGTGCTCGGCGTGTGAGGGCGTCCGGTCCACGTCAGGACACAGGGTCACCTTCGACCTCCGCTCCTGGGCTCCTGGAATCCTCCGGAGGCCACACCATGAAAGTACACTCCACCGCTTCTCTTCTGTTGTTGTTTGCTTTCAGGCAATATTTTCCCGTGTCCTTCAGAAACACTCAGATGATGTGAGATGGGGGGGTGCTTCCTTCATGGGCGGACCTTTATTCCGGGCCCCCGCTGAGAGACAAAACCTCAACATGTTGAACTTAAGGATCTAATTTCAGAATATTAGCTCATTTTTTCCTAACGGCTCCATATTTTCTATATTAAAATCCATAAATGAATTAGGATGAAATCAGTTTAAAAAGAAAAAGCCAAAGCTAATGAAGACAAGTACTACTATGACGCTCCAAACTTCACGATTATTAGTCACGTTATTAATCCTTTTTATTTTCATATCAAGAGGACAGTACCAGTTTGAATGAAGCCTTTTGTATTGCACTGTAAACAATATTAGAAATGTCCACGTCTCAGTGATTTGTCCAGGAACGGGATGTTGCATCGGAGAATAAGCTGTTATTGTTGATCATCAGGAGCGTGTGTGTGTGTGTTCATTGTTGGAACGATCCCTGACTCTTGGTTTATGCTGTAAGCCGCTTGACAATTGACAACAGCAGAGATATGTGAAAACACTTCGGACTTGAAAAGTTTTTCCTTTTCTTTTCTTTTTGTTTGTTTTTTTTTTTGTTTCCTCCCAGAAATGTTTTGTATCTGGTTTATCCTACTGAAAAGACTGCCTTATTTTGTACAATATTTATACAGCAACATCCCACTGTGCAACTGCAGCAGACATCTGGAGTTTTTATTACGACACAGCCAGAAGCTTACCTTCAAGTAAATCTCAATATTTTTATAGACGATGAATTTTACACTGGATTTGCAGCAGATGAGATCAACTATTGTCTGAATACCTGTGAATAAGAAAGCCACACAGCAAACAGAACGCTGACGCAGGATGAGTTGTCTATCACTGTCATTGAGCAGCCTCCCACAGGCCGGCTGGAATTGATTTAGATTTCTTTCTTTCTTTGTTTTTGGCCAACTGTCCAACATCCTTTCTGCACAGATTTGGGTAACATCTTTTTGTTTAAGGTTGCATTCAGATTAGGATACTAATATATGTTAAAGATTGTTGCTTCTTAGGAATATTTCCTCTTTAAACAGTATATAAATGCCATAACAGCTCAGCGAGGGGTGGTTATAAGATGCATTAACCGCGGTTAATTTTGTTTCTTTTACGGCAGAATTGTACACTCAATCAGGGGATTTGTTTGTTCCTTCTGATTCACGTTTTGGTCTGAAGGCACGGAAAAAAAACCATTAGAAATTATTCAATGAAAAATAAAATAATGTCAACCACATCTTTGCAGCTTATTTTCTGACCTCCTGACTGGATGTCTTCAGTTTTTATTAGACAAATAAAAGCTGCTTCCAAAAGAAAAAGTTGCTCCTAGTTTTAGTTTTAATATCAGAGCTGAAGTGAATTATGATAAATTATTAGAGCAGCTGTGTTCATCTAAGTTCTTATTCTGGTTATTAAACTTCAGTCCATCATGATCTTCTGTCTGTGGCTGCAGAGGAATCAGGACCTCCTCAGAGATCCTCTCCAGCTCCTCCTGGAGGATCCCAAGGAGTTCCCAGACCAGAGAGGATCTTTAATCCCTCCAGAGAGTTCTGGGTCTGTCCAGGAGGAGTCCTAACCTGAAGTCTGAACCACCTCAGCTGACTCCTTTCGTTGAGGAGAAGCAGCAGCTCTCCTCCGAGCTCCTCAAGCTGAGACCAGCAGCTCATTTCAGCAGTTTGGATCCAGGATCTGGTTCTTCTGGTCCTGATCCAAACCTCATGGCTACAGGTGAGGGATCAGTAAATCCAGAGGTTTGCCTTTCAGCTCGGCTCCTTCTTCACCCCGACAGACCAGAGCAACAACCTCATTACTGCAAGTGATGAGGTCGTTGAGTTCTCAGTCAGAGCCCACCAAGACCCCACCAGGGTCTAATCCTCCAGACAGCATACAGTAGCCCCCCAGGATCTCAGGGGTACTCAAACCCCTCCACCAAGTTTAGGTGCCGAGCGTGAAGCAGCTGGAGTGAGAATCAGCTCCAAGAAGTCTGAGGAAGTCTGAGGTCATGGTTCTCAGCTGGAGAAAGGGACGAGTTTCTGCCTCCTTCCTGAGTGATGGAAGGATGGAGCGGGGCCTCGGCCGGAGAAGGGGAACCGAGGAACCCTCCTGGAGCCGGTGAGCTCCTGGGGCTCCTGGGGGTCGGCCGGCCAAACCCAAAAAACGTCAGGAATCCCTCCACCTGTAGTCGAGGTCGAATGCGACTCAAACAGGCTGGAATATTCAAAGTTGTCTTTTGTAAAAACACAGCAAAGTACAAATGAACATCTGCTGCACCTCGTTAACAGATGTGTCATCTGTCATTACCTATAATTATAGTTAATTACTTTTTAATGCTCACATATGGGAAATAAAAGGTTCAAAAATCCTTCAAATGGACAAAAATCTTGTGAAATTTCTGCATATAAAAGCTGCTGAGATTCCTTTTAAAGATATCTAATAAATGTATTTTAAATTCATAAATTTGGAGACAAATTACAGGTTTAGAATACCAATTTACAGCTCTACATGAAGAAACTAAAGCAAGTAGTTTGTGACTCGGAGGAGAAAATTCATTTTATGGGAAGAAACTTTTTCAGAGAGAACAGCTGGGGGTGAGGGGACACGAAGAGACAAAAGACAGCGAGGGGCAGCAAAAACAAAGAAGGTCTATTTGTTATTAGTCAGGCATGAACGACAACATCGACTGTTGCTATAAGATGGAAAACAAAACTTCCTTCCCTGCTAGAAACCTTTCTGATCAAAACACTGCTCAGACGTTTTATTCCAGGTTTATCAGTAACGTCTTGGTCTGTAAGAGGAAACCCAGGTGAGCTCGGGGAGAACATGTAAACTCCACCCAGAGAGACATATATTCATACAGTGATGCTGAATTTTAAACCTGATTCATGTTGTCAAAAGTGAGACAGTTGTTTGTCCAGCTGTCCCAAAGTGTCATCTGTTGTTTTAAAATTAGTTTTTACTTGTTTTTATGAGACAATCAATCTAACTGTTCCAGCACCATGAAAGATTTACAGGTGAGCCCGGTTGAAACTGAACGGGCCTGAATTCAACAAACGTTAGAAAGCAGAAAAATATTAAATTGTCCCTGTTTACAGGAATATAGTTTGACAATTTTTACTATCAAACCAATCTGTAGAATTATGTAAACCAACTGTTTTCAAAATATAAATAAATCCTGTTGGGTCAACTGAAAGGGCTTCAGACGTAACCAAAATTGTGAGAAAATAAGCAAATTTTCACTTAGAATCACCCTGAATATCCAGCGGTGTAGAGCGTTAAAACAAAACTGGTACACAAATGAGAACTACTGATTGACAAATTTAGTTGTAAACAAAGGTGAGGAATATTTGCTATCTACTAACACACAGTTTACATTAACCCCTAGTCATTTAATGGTGCAGGAATTGTGTTATAAGCATAAAATCTTAAATAAAAACAATGAAAATTGCATATTTTGATAGTTAAAATGGCTTTAAGGTGACTAAATCAAACTTGAAGGCAGCCAATTATTGTTTAACTCTTCGAGTAAGATTATCTAACTGGTATGCCAGAAGCAGCAACTTTTTAATAGGTTATTTTTAATGAAAAAGATTCACAAACAGTAAAAAGATTATTATTTAAATGAGGCCGGGCTGAGGCCCCACCGGGCCACCGTAGCCACGCCCCTGCTCCATAAACTGTTGTTAAAAGTCCTTTAATAAGAGTGAAAATATGAACTCAACTTGAGCAAAGTTAATAAAAAACCCAAAGGTTTGCTGTTATTTGTAGCCCGTGAACCTGAGGAACATAAAGAGTGAACAGAAGTAGCAGACCCTTCCGGAGGAGTTCGTTACATAAAGCCGCTCAGCTTCCGCCTCAGCCGGGCGCAGCGACAGCCGTCACACGGAGCCGTCGGGGCCGATGGCTGCGGTCGATCTCCGACTCTGAAAATTATTTTTTTTTATTTGGTGGAGTAGTGCTATGTCTTCAGGAATGACGGGACAAACGCGGTGAGTTCTCATTAGGTTAGAAATATTTTTTTCCACCTCGAGCGACGTGCTAGCATGCTAAAAGCGGCTAAGCTAACGCGTTAGCTTAGCTGGAGAGCTAACAGCTATTAGCTCCTCAGCCTCCCTGCTTAAAAGTCATCATCTGGGATATTTCTGGGCCTAAACATCGATTCAACTTATTTGACGTGATTTGTTGTTTTAGCTCATTTACGAACAGCAATTAAAGCCGAAGTGGAAATACTGAAAATACTGAATAGTACTTTGAGACGTTAGTTAGCTTATGCTAAGCTAACTTGGGCTGTTTTTATGATAAAGGATCATTTTTCTATCCGCAAACAGCCCAAACACCCAGGATTCAGATCTTAAATCGACTTTAAATCTATTTGTAATTATTGAAGCTCTTGTAAAACTGTATTATTATCTATTCTGAAGTGCACACGTGTTGTTAAAGCAGTTTAAATAGTTTATAAATCTTGTTAATATAAACTCCGAAGTTCATGTTTGTTTTATGCTGTAAAGGAATCAGAGCTTATATTTTATTTTACCCCATTTTATGGCTAATGGTTTGATAGTTTTGACTCAGTATGGTGATTGATAAACCTTAAATTATAAAATCCCTTATTACAACGTTGTCATTCAGTTCTTTGTCACTTTTGCTGATATTTAATCATTTTAACACATGAGTGGTACTTTTATTTACTATAGGCTGTAAGAATCAGGAAATTCTGCTTTGACTTGAGATTTTGTGGTTTCACAACCATTTCTCATTACTGTAGAAACATGAATCAATATGTAAGTGTGTTAATCAGTTGTTGTGTTTGTGTGTCTTTCTTTCCAGCTGCCTAACGAGCCGTTGGGATAAGCCAGCCCAACCCAAAGACGGTGTAGACGTTCAGCAGCAGAACAGCGTTGGAAATGCCGCTCGCCCTGTTTCCTTACCGGGAGTTGTCGGCTCCTCCGGCTCAAACAGCACCGTCCCCCGGCCTCCGAAGACAGAAGAAAAGCCGACGCAGGGAGGGGTTGAGATGGCGGCGGCCATGGCTGCTAAAATAAACGCCATGTTAATGGCAAAAGGAAAGCTTCTGACTCCCCCACCGTTACCTGCAAAGGTGCGTGCCTTTAAAAAGTTACAAACAAGTGTCTGTTTTACTCAACACTAAGGAACTGACTGTTTTCTTTCTTGATTTTCTCCTCTCTTAGATGCCCACCAGCGTCCCCGTACCGGCCGCCACAGAGGAAGTGGTGGTGACAGAAGTGGACATCAATGATGTGCCGTTAAACAGCAGAGACCTTCTTACTAAAGGCAAAACGCAAGAGGAGGTAAACACAAAACAGGAAACTGTTGTGTTAGAAGCAATGATTTAGACCTGAAAAATCCATCAATAAAGTTTGTTTTTCTTTTTTTTTCAGATCAGACAGTTCAGTGGAGCTGTGGTCTCAACTAAAGGTCATTACATGACAGACGTTGAAAAGGGAAAAGTTGGAGGGTATGTCTGTAACTGATCTACTGTGATGGTTTTAAACAAAAAGAACAACAAATGTCTGTTTCTAACACAACGGGACAAACTTTAGGTCTTTTTCTTTAACTCGTATTGTTTAATAAACAGTGGAAGTCAATCTGCACCCAACAAACTAAAATATGAAAATATGTTTAAGACATAAGAACACAAAACTGACCAACTCCTGTGGTGTAAAAGTAAAAAATACTGCTCCTCTGAGTGGAATCTGGTGCCAGTTGTGTTATCAGGCAGTAAATTTAACACATTTGGACATTATGTTTAACTACAACCTAGTTTCTCAAGCTGCTTCTGAAGGTTGGAAGAAGGTAAGGTGTGTTCAGGACACCTTTGACGTGTCAACAACCACCCAGTACCAGATACACACCAGCTTTCTGTAATCACACCACTCACACTTCCATCTTTTGTCTTCAGTAAAAAGTAATGCTTAGAGTTTTGTGTAATAAGTTAGACTTTTAAAACGTGAAGATCTGCTCTGACTTCTCTGAGTTTACATCAACCCTGTAAAAATAAAAAAACGGGTCTGATGTTTCTGATGTCCTCCTTCAGGCAAAGACCTCTGTATCTGCACGTTCAGGGAAAGACTCAGGAGCAGGTCAACAGTGAGTAATGTTGTTTAAATAAGCCAAACCTGGTATGTGTTTTTAATTTAAAGTCATTCAGAAGTTTCTGTTTTTCTGCCACCTCAGAGGCCGTGTTGAGGATAAAGGAGATCATCTCTGAGGATGTGATGAGAGCCTCGGCAGC
This sequence comes from Kryptolebias marmoratus, assembly GCF_001649575.2. Lineage (NCBI taxonomy): Eukaryota > Metazoa > Chordata > Actinopteri > Cyprinodontiformes > Rivulidae > Kryptolebias > Kryptolebias marmoratus. Next base: position 1,269,725 of record NC_051444.1, read on the forward strand.
ATCAGGAGGGCAGCAGGTTCCTGTCATTCCTCCTCTCACTCTTTACCCTCAGCCTCCTCGGCCGGCCGTTCCTCCTCCTGTTCCACGAATGCCCAGCACGAACTCGGTACCGGGTCCAGGACACCGGCCGGCAGCTCCTCACACGGGGGTACGAGATCACATGAGTGTTTGTCAGGCTCTCTGGAAGTTAAAGCCCAACCTTTAACGTTTAGAGTTCAGAAACACTCCTTTGAATCTGAAGTTTCTGCTGGAACCTCTCATCTGAACAGTAGAACAGATTTATTAAAGAAAATCTGAACCTCTGAGGAAAAACATGGACTTTTCATATTTATCATAATACACAACAACCTAAACTTGTAATCACTAATCAGTTGGATTTAAATATGTGCAGATGTTTTAACTGGTATTCAGTACTTGTGATTTATCGCGTTAAAGATGTGATTTTACAAACGGAGGTAAAGAAAGTGAGGCAGATGAAGATTTTGTTGCCTTCACTGATACCCACCTCCAAAATAAACCAGCAAAGAGAACATCTGGGGTCTGCAGTGACAAACCACAGATGACTGCATTTGCTAACATTCAAATCCAGCGAACTGTACTTTGTTACCTTTTTATACGAACGTGTTCGTAGAAAAACTAAATCTATTTCTGTTTCTATGAAGAGTTTTGTGCACACAAAGATCTTCGTGGGTTTGGACCAAGCGCCGCCTTCATTCAACGTGAAGGAAAAGGTTGAAGGTCCATCGGGGACGTACCTGACTCACATCCAGACTGAGACGGGGGCTCGAATCTTCCTCAGGGGGAAAGGATCTGGTTACATAGAGCAAGCGTCAAAACGCGAGTCCTTTGAGCCTCTTTACATCTACATCAGGTACGTCCAGCCGTGGTGGCGTCTAACCCTCAGAGCCCGGTTCTAAAACGTTCTTTGTGTTCTTTCTGTGAGTCACTTATTGAGTCTGCTTCATCTGATTACAACAGAGGTGCTTTGTGTGTTTCAGCCACCCCAACGCAGCTGGGCTGGAGTCGGCGAAGAAACTCACAGAGAGTCTGCTGGAAACTGTAAGTCTGGAGATGATCTGTTGGAGGTATAAGAAGGTGGAGCTGCTGAAGTGCGTAGTTCTCACTGATACCCGCCTCCTACATTGAATGTGGTAGCGTGAACCACCTGATCTAAAGCTGTAGATTCTGCGTGCTCTGCACCTACCCACAGTCCTGTCACTGAAAACCTTTCTGGATGCTGCTTCGCTCATGAATAAGTTTCTCTGTTTTCTCTCGTTCTCCAGGTGAGAGCTGAATACGCCCGGACGGTGTCCGTGTACACGGCCTCCGGTTCAACACAACGTGAGTAATGTGTCCCTCGCTGTGGGTCGGGGTGGGCGGGACCAACCGGACATTTATCAGAACGGTTCAGCTGCAGAGAACGGTCTGCCCCCGTAGATTTACATCCTTTCTCACAGGTTCATTAAAGTAATCCACTGCTTCCTGAGTTATTTTGCTAACAGACAGACAAATAAACACACTTAAGCACAATTAGAGACACATCATAAACTGATTGGAAGTAGATGGATTTATTCCAACAGGTATTCAGATATCTGGTCTAGATGTATAAATCCTTTCACGGTCTTTCAAGGCTCCCTCCATCACGCTCCTAACTCGGCCTCCTGTCATTCCAGCGTACTCGGCACACGGATACCCATCAAACAGCAGCTACTCCAGCCAGGCGTCCTGGTATAACTACCCGGCCAATGGCTACGCTGTCGGCTACGCTGCATATCCTGGAGCCGCTGCTTATTGGAGCAACGCTGAAGGTCCCCCGAGTACCGTAACGCCAAACCCTCCGTCTTCTCAGACCATGGTTCAGTATCCGGTGTGTCCGAGGAAACCACATCCGTACCTCGTCCAGGTATTCACCTGTTTTTCATCTGTTTGATCAGACAGAAAGATGTGATCATATTAAAATGCTTTATTGAGTCACTGAGTTTGTGTTTGTTGGTTTTATTTCAGGATCCAGGCAGCAGCGAGACGGTGGAGCCTGAAGGATGTTTGAACACCTCGCCTGACACAGGAAGTCCCAAACATGGTGTCCAGGAGGAGGCTGAGAATGAGCCGGTGAGGCTCACCTGCATGGCTTCAGAAAGTCGTTTCTGTCCGAGTTCATGTGGGAATGTTGGCATCAGATCTGCTCAGAGATGAACGTCTGATTGTAAAGTTTTCTCTTCCTTGTAGCTCGGCAGCTGCTCTCCTGAGGATCCTGCTCAGCTGGAGTCCAGCCTTCCTTCCTCCAGTGCCGGAGAGGAGAAAGTAGAAAGGTTCGTCGAGGCGTTGGATCTTTTTCTTTAATTTGATTCTGCAGGTATTAAAGTTTTTGTTTCTCTCAGAGTCCTGATGCCTCCACCTCCGCCTCCCTTTGTGGCTCCGGCTCCGGTGACCCGGAAGAGGCCGATGGACGCTGCGGCGGAGGACCCGGCCAGCCTGCGGAGCGCCGCAGCGTCATTGGGTATGCCGTCCTTCATTCGCAGACATTCTGAGAGCCCGAGTACTCGGACGCTTCTTCTGTGGCGCTGTCTAATGCATGAAGTAGCATCTCCTCCCACGGAGCGGCGGGGGAGGAGTGGAGGACCTGTATGAATCTCACCTCTGCTTGGACTTACTAACGCGCTCTTCTTGTATATGTTTTTTGTCTTTCCCCTGTTTTCTCTCTCAACATGTGTCCCCGGACGTTCCTGTAATGGATGTGTGCTCTGCTGCCGTTTCATTTGATCTCTTCCCTCCCTTCCCGGCTCGGGATCAACTGAAAAACCGCCGCTTATGTGGGGCTCCTCACTGGGTTTCTCTTTGACCTCCTTCCCTCATGTCTCCCACTCTCCTGTTTCTCTCTCTCTCTCTCTCTGTGTTTTTATTGCGCTCTTGCAGATGTCGAAGAAGACGTGTGCGTGAAGAAGATCAAGGTGAACCTGGACACTTCGGGGCTGGTGCCCTACGGAGGAGACTCCTCAGACGAAGAGGATGAGAGGACTCACAGCAGTAAGGCAGAAAACTCATAACCTCAGCCAGCCCCTCAGTCCCCCTCAGTCCGGCCTATCGGCTCGGCTCTCTGACGCTTCAGAAAAGGAAAAGTCTACCCTTACAACACAATGCGACGTGTTGCTTTGTTTTAATTTTCCCAGGCTTTAAAAGGAAACGGAGAGAATCTGAAGGCCGTGTCTCACTGCGCTGCAACTGTCGGGGTTCGTTGCTGAAATTATCAAACTTTCTGTTGCGGTCGACTTAATTCTGAATGTTGGCAGCGATAAAACTGAGAACCAACGCTTCGGGAATCTGTCCACCAAAACAAGGTTCTTTATTTCTTTTTTCTTTCAGTTTGAATTAGTCGGAACTGGAACTGGTGAAGCTGCTGGTTTAGTGGAAGGTGAGCACACCTGTTTAATGTAAATATAGAAATTTAACAACCAGCTTGTTCTTTCCTGTCATCAGATGCAGCCCGTCATTTAAAAACCTTCCAGGTGGGGATTTAAGAAGAAAACTCTTATTTCTAACTTTATTTTTCTTTGTTTGTGCTCGTTACTTTTTAATCCGACTCTAAATTACGTCCTTTAAAGTAATCAGAATAAAACAGCACAGGGTGGACTTTTCCCTTTTTTAAGACACAATGTAGAAAAAGAAACCTGTTTTTTTTTTTTTTTTTTTTTTCCTCCCAACTCATTTTTTGTTGATTAAAAATCTTTTTTCTGCTGGTTTTGCTGCAGCTACAGATGATTTAAAAACAGAAAATTCACTGAAACCTTTTCTTATCTTGGAAAATGGTGTATGCCTGTTCCCATGGAATACTGGAATAAAAACACTTCAAAACTGCTTTTTTATTTTTTTCATCTTTACTGAAAATTCCCAAATGAAACGAGCAGCTGGTGTCAGTTTTCAGCACGGACCTCCTCCCTGGGCGCTCCGCCCTCAGGCGAAGGCGTGCTCAGGCGCTCCACCGTCACGCGAAGACGTGCTCGGGCGCTCCCGACCCGTTGTGCACGGTCAGGGCGCCGGGGTTGTCCAGGCTGAAGCAGGGCAGCACGTACGCCTGGAAGCGGCAGTGGAAGGTGTGCAGGTTCTGCTCCAGGTCTGCGTTGAAGAACGACAGGGTCCCGCGCTCGTAGTCCAGAGCCACGCCGACGCGCACCGGGTGCACCGTGATCCTCAGGTCCGGACTCCAGCCGTCGTGCAGAAACTCATATTTATGCCTTGAATTAAAAAAAGAAATCAGGATAACATCGTGAGGTTTGGAAATAGACTCAGTTCAGTTTACAGCAGCAGAACGGAGCTGAGAAGAAGAATTTAACGGCTGCAGGTGAAAGAAAACTTGGCAGGATGAACGATGACACGGAGGGAATCACGTCTGGAGTTTGACGAGTTGCTCTGAATGTGAGAATTCATCTTAACGGTTGCTATGGAAACAATTTTACAGTCAGACACTCGGAGCAGGTCCGCTCGGTGGTGGACACGGGACGGACGTCTGTGAAACATCTTAATTTTACAGATACTGAGCTGAACTGTGAGCTGGTAGTAGCTGAGAATCATCCCTGACTGCTGCTCCGAGAGCTAACATCAACTCTGTCGTCTCTGAGGTCCAGGTGTATCAGAGGACATCGTGTCTCCTGCTCACCTGGACGGAGTGCGAATGTGTCTCATGCACCAGGACGTCCTGTTAGTCCCCAGGTAGGAGTTCCTCTCAGTGTCCTCGTAAGCAACCCCGACCCGAAACTCGGTGTCTTCATCCACCTCCACCTCCCAGTAATGCCTGCCTCTCACGGGAATCAGGTCCCCGAGGACGGCGACGCACCTGTTTACAAACACACGCTCCACGTGAACAGGTGCGCTCAGACGCGGCCCGCAGCGACACAAGCACCGCTGCCCCACCGTGTGAAGGTGGTGTCGTCTAAAGCCATGGCGCTGATGGGCAGCTCCTCGTCTCCGTAAAACACGCTGAAGCCGTCTTCAGAGATGGACAGGCAGGGGTGGGCCGTGTCCTCCAGGAGGTGGAAGAACGTCCCTACGTGGGAAGGAAGACGGGGCTTTTAGACGAAAGGGACACCTGGTCAGAACCGTTTAAATGGTTTTTACCTGTGGTGGAAACCGTTATGACGTCGCTGCGGTCACTCGGACCCCCGATGTTGACGGCTCTCACGGAGACGAGGTACCGTCGTCCCGCCTGCAGCTGGACCAGACACTGACAGGCGGGGACGGCCACCATGGACCTGGAGGTGAGACACGAGTCCCTCAGGTACAGATATCAAGTAACAGTATTTGACCCAAACGTCTCCGCAGTCAGATAATCTGACGTTTGGTTTCCGTGGACCTTCAGGGTTTCTGGGACAGAGCGGGTCTTCATTCAGAGACCGTTCTGTTTGTGGAAGTCATAAAAGATGCAAATATTTAGTCTTTAAATCCTCGAGTAAACATCCTGCCCCGGTGAAATGCACTCTGGCAATTATCTCGTATGAGTTGGATGTTTGTAGAAAAGGAAAACATGTTTTTATAGATCTAAGGTGAACCGTTTCTATTTAACTGAAGGAAAATAAATTTTTAAAATAAAAAATCAGCTCCACTTTCCTCCATTTTTAAAATATATTTCTCTCATATCTGATTTACCCTGAAAAGACTTTCCTTTATTCCTTATTTCTCAGAAAACAATGATTTAAATCCATCCCAGGATCTATTTATTTATTTTCACACTTAATTTGTCTTTTTAGACACTAAAATGCCTTAAAATATTAGTTTTTTCTACTGATTCTCTTTAATCATATTTATAATAATGATAATTATGAGAATAACTTGAATTAAATCACATCAGCTGATGTCTATTTTTATTTATCTATTTATGACAGAAAATATGTAATATTTTCCTGTATCTAAGTTAATATAAGATAATAAAACATTTCTGTGTTGGGGATGACTCTCAGCTACTACCACATCACAGTGAAACTGACTGGGTGGCAGCCATTGTTGGTGGAGGGGGGTTATTGAGGCTGATTAGCTGCAGCGGCCATCTTGAATTGGACTGAAGTTAATCAGATAATTAGTTTTTAAAAGTGGTGAAACGTCCCTTTAAAGTCCAGACTTCTTAAAGTCAACCCTTTCAGACCCTCCTGCACATCATTTATATGCTTTAAGATCAATCAGACTGATTGATGTTGACTCCGCCTCTTCAGGACGCCGGTTCTTACTCAGCGGCACCATCAGAACCCGCCTCTCTGAGCTCCACGGTGTAGGAGTCCACAGGGTTGGCGTTCCCGGACTCCCAGCGGATCAGAGCAGCTTCCGGGCAGCTGCTGCTGTCCCTCTGCCGGACGACGGGAGGCGACGGGACTGAGGGGACACGGGCCGGACGTTAGAACCCCATCAGGGGGCGGGGTTTCAGCAGGTGTGGGGTTACCTGTCATGTAGAGGGCCTTCTCGCTGGCCGGGCTGATGCCGGTGGTGTTGGTGGCCGTCACCCAGAGCTCGTACTGAGCGTTGGGCAGCAGCTCCGTCACGGTGCAGTGGGTCTCCTTCACCTGGACCCTGCTGGCTGAGAGAGGAGAACCCAGTCTGAAACCTGAAGCTCTCTGAAGAACTTCTCTGGTTCTGTTAGTCCAGGAGGTACCAGGAGGAGCGCTGCTGCTGTCCGCCGGCGGCTCCTCCAGAACCGGTCTGTAGTAGAGCTCGTAGAACTCCACGGTGTCGTCGGAGAACAGGCTCCAGCACACCCGCAGCGACGTCTGCGAGGCCGAGTTGGGCGTCTGCGGGTTGATGACCGGCGCAGACGGAGCTGTTTCCAGGTCGCAGCAAGAGGAATGTTTGTCTAAAATCAAACAGTTCTCCACATTCTCAAAGTAAACAGTTTAAAATCAGACCTGGAACGACGTTGATGGAGTCCATCATGGTTTTGACGTCGGACAGATCAGCGAGCGGCGTCTTAAATTCAAGACTGGTGGACAGCGTGAGGTCGACCTCCTCTTTGGCGAACGCCTCGATTCTAAAGAAACAAGAACCGAACTGTCAGGTTAAATAAATCATTTCTTCTCATCAGGATTAGTTGGTTCTCAGTCATTCAGGACACAGACGGTAAATAAACTTCATTTCTTGTTGAAAAGGTTTTGCTTCTCGTTAAACAGAGGAGGTTTTAAATGATGACCTGGATTCTCACTGAAAGAAAAAAAAGTTTGTTCCTCAGTCCGAGAGACCGTGAGAACCTCAGGAACAAGTTTCACTCCTTCATGCATCTCTGCTGCAGAGCAGGAGATCCTACTGACCCTCCTGAGGGAGGGCAGGGAGAGTGATTTGCAGGTGGGTTCAGAGCGGCTTGAACTCTGAGCCTTAAAGTTGGATTTAAAAGCTCCTCTTATAGGAAGAGAAACGTCTTCAAACAACAAGAAATAAAGTTAATTAGTCTAAAAACTCAGGAATTATCTCCACATCCATGCTGTAAATATTCAGTCCAGCACGCAGAGCCACGATTACCTCTTAATGACGGCTGCGACAGTCTGTCGAGGAAAGTCAAAGAAATCCGTCAAACAAGCGTTAAACGGCCCGTCAGACCCGCTCCAGCAGAACCGGCTGGACTCGGGTGTTTATGAGGAAACCTGACAGGAAACTTTTCATCACCTTCAGGAACAGCCTGCGGTCCTGGTTCCGGTGGACCTCCTGAGCCGTCTCGATCAGATCCTTGGAGCGGTCCAGAGCCTGACCGCAGAGCAGCAGCTGAGCGTACAGAGACTCCAGCTTCTTCTTCTTCTCCTCCTGCAGCGCGCTCGCCCCGTCGTCGTACCGCTGAGACAGCGTCTGCAGAACCTCGTTGTAGTGCTGCTCCAAGTTCTGCTCCTGGCGGCCAAAGTTCTCCTGCACGCACAGGTACAGATTTATAGCGGCCTATAGTGACCACTTCTTTGTCAGTTTTGAGTCAAAAACAGAAATATTTACAGAGGACAACTAATAAATAACGGATCGTTTCATATCGACCTCCACGGTGAGGAAGATCTCCTCCAGATGACCTGCAAAGTTCTCCATCTCAGCCACTTTTCCCTGCAGCTGATTCCTGATGGAGACGAGCTCCTTCTGAAAAAAGAAGGTCCAATTTCAACACTTTGATTTAAATCAAACCTGTGAGTTTACGGTTCTGTCATGGTGTCCCCACCTGAGTCCCTCCTGTCTTAAACACATCATCATCATCATCGTGTCCATCTTCTGCCCCGGTGGGAGACGGAGAGCTGTCCTCACAGGCCTCAAACCGAAGGGAGTCGTCGGTGCCGACAGAGAACCTCTGGAAGGTCCTTCCTCCTCGCTCTGCAGCCGGGTGAAACATCTGCGAGGCCGAATCTGGGCTGAAGTCCTGCTGCTCAGCTTCCTCTGAGATCAGACCCAGACGGGCTCCTCCGAGGTCGCTCAGCTCCATGACAGCCCGCCTGGGAGGAGAAGATCAGGAGGATTCAGCTCCTAACTGAACGGGTTTTATAATCTGACTCCTTCTGCTGACTTTGAGCTGTTTGACTCCTTCATATTTCAAAACCTTCGGCTCATTCAGCCGAGGGTTGCTGTGACTTTTAGTTTTTCTGAATTTTATACTTTTTAAAACATATAAACTTTATTTATAAATATTTTCCGAACAGAAAAACATGAAGATCTCTTTGTTTCCTTCAGAAACTTTGTTCTTTTAAAAATCTGCTTCAGCTGCTGCCTCTGTTTTTCCTTCTTTTAGCTACTTTTCACAGCACTTCCACAGAAAATCTATTTCCTCTAGTTCTAACTTTAAACAGATCGACAGCTCTTTAGAAATCACACCACCTGTAATAACTCTAATGTTTACATGTGAGGAAGATCCTGGCCTGTTGATTAAAAATGAATAAATGAAGAACTAACAGATAATTACCTGCAGACTCGTCCGTGTTAAGCAGCCATTTCAGGGCTGTGTTGGTGTCTGACGAGCTGAACGAGTCCCCCCTTCAGCTGGAGGCTAAAAATAATCAGGACTGACTCAGATCAGGTGTCAGACATCCACACAGGAAAATATCTGACCTGCATCCGGATAAAAGGATTCATGGACACAAACATTTCATTAGAAACACAGAAACGTGGCTAAAAAGAGCAGAATGAAAGCTCAAACAATTAGAGCACAACCTGAAATGAACAGAACAGTAACTAAAAGCTAAAATTAGCAAAAACTGAAATGAGCTAAACCATAGGTAAAAGCTAAAATCAGCCGAACGGTGGCTAAAAGTTCAAATGAGCACATTGACACCATAAACAGAGCCAGGAAAGGGAGATTTTAAAGAAAACTACATTTCTGAAGGAACTGAAGTGTATTTCTGAGGGATTTTATTTGAAATAAAGTCAAATATTTTTTAAAAAGTATGAATCTGCTGAAGATTTCTGCAGCTAAAACAGAACAAAGAAAGAAGTTTGAGAACAAATAAATATTATTAACAGGAAAAAAACAACATTTAACACTTTAAAATACATTTTTACGTATCTGCAGTTTATTTGAGTTGGTTTAAAGCTGGAAATCCCCGAGCACGTGATTCAAAGGTCAAAGTTGAACTTGAAACCGGAGACTCGTGGTGCGTTCACTGAACCTCGTAAATTCACTAATTCGCCACTGAAACTCTTTAAATTCGATTTTATTTTACTTTCCTGCTGCTTAATAACGTAAATTTAAAGCTGCCACTGTTAAGTCAGCTTTTGTTTATTTTAATTATCTATAATGCTGTTAAATGAACCAAGATTACTTGAAAGTATTTGTGTGAGGTCAAAAATTAAAAGGACGCTTATTTTGGTTGTAGTGAGATTAATTTATTAGTTAAAGTATGTTTACATTAAATAAGACAGAAATATTTAATTTTTACCGTAACTTTCTCCCCTATATCCGGTTCTTCTGTCGCTCTCAAACGGAGTTATGGAAGTTCCGATTATTGGCGCGGTCCCTGAAGGCCTCTGACGTCAAACAAAATGTCGGCCGGTGTAAACAGAGTCAGCAGCTTCCCGGGACCGAGGCCGAAGCGAAAACTGCGTGTCTAACATGGACGGCGTGGAGTTCGAGCGCCTGGACAGCCTGGAGGGCTGGGTGGCCGTCCGGAGCGACATCTTCGAGGAGGACGAGCCGTTCAAGCTCGGCTTCATCGTCCAGTGGAACGCCATCGAGTCCAAGTTCGCGGTCACCTGCCACAACCGGACGTTACAGCGGCGCAACCGGAGGGCCGAGGTCCCGGCGGGGGACCCCCCGGTGAGCTGGGCCGGCCTCTTCTCCGTCAGCTACCTGAGAAATATTCACCAGCAGTTCGTCTGCGTGGCGGACGTGCTGGGCGGCTGCTTCCCGGACCTGTCCCGGTTCGAGGACAGTAACATCTGGGACCTGCTGTTCCTGGGCCGGAGGCCGGGCCCCGGGGACCCGGCTGAGGAGGACCGCGGGGATCTGGACCTTCCGTGCCGGAACCTGGAGAAGTACTTCAGCTCGGCCATCGACCTGTGCGGGAGGAGGATCGTTCTGGAGACTCTGTTCGGCCAGGACGAGCGGGACGTGGAGGAGTACTTCGAGAACCTGCAGGAGTTCAAGAAGAAGACCATGCAGGAGGAGATGTCAAGGGCCAAAGGTCACCTGCGACAGGTGAGGGGGCGGGGCTTCTAAACTGTTCCTACCTGGCAACAAAATCTGCTTCTTTTGGCTGCTTGAACCAGAAATAGGAAAATTACCCAGAATTCCGTTCGTCACCTGGTTGTTTACTTCCGGTTTGGAGCTCAGGTGTAATATTTACCTGCTTGGCCAGAGAATCAGAATCATAAATCTAACAAATCCCTCACAGAACCTCCCAGAGAAAGAAGGAAAACATGAAGTCAAAGATAAACAAGAAAAACTGGATTTTCTGCTCAAACAAGCTGAAACTGTTCTTAAACACACTGAAACAGCAGCTAAAACCAACAGAACAGCAGCTAAAACCAGCAGAACCAGCAGAATGGCAGCTAAAACCAGCAGAACGGCAGCTAAAACCAGCAGAACAGCAGCTAAAACACAAAACGAGCCGGCTGATTAAATAAGTTTAGTTTAAATTTAAATTTAGCACTCCTAATCATGCATTTAGTTCTTTAAATTTTGTTTCTTGCATCAAATAATAAGTATTTGATTCACACAAACACAAGGTTTATAAATTTAATTCGGCTGTTTTGTTTTTTCCTGCAGGTAAAAGTTGAACCTGTAAAACTAGCGCCACACAGTGGTGACAAATAAATCTGACCATGACACAGCAGAGGCTTTTCTGCTTCCAGCTGATGAATTAAATGGATTCAACAAGTAATTTTGGCCTTTTGGTTGATTACACTCTTAAATTAGATTAATTAAATTAATTTAAATTAGCAGAAAAATGAAAATTATATTTAACAGGAAGTGTCCTGATGTGAAATCTGTAAATACAAACTGTTAAAGTCTGAATCTGAGGGACAGGTTTGTTTGACTTCAGTCGTAAGAAGTTTGACTCCAGAATCTGTGGTGTTTACGTTTCAGGCTGATTTCAGGCAGATTTTAAGCTGTTCTTCAGCTTCCTTCAAACTTTGTTGATGCAGATTTTAGTTTGATTTCTGGCTGATTTCAGGCTGTTTTTCAGCTTCCTTCAGGCTGCTGTTCTTCAGGCCTACCTTGTTGTATTTTAAAAGTGCGTACACTATCTGTGTGTTCATTGATTGATGGCCTGTAAATATTTTAGTTCTTGTAATTAATCGGCGCTATCAGAGGTTAGCCGTTAGCGTCAACTTGTCGTGTTTTGTCCCCTCAGCTGCTGCAGAGTCACAGCAGGTCTGACCGGATGGTGGATCTGCTCAGCATCTATGAAGAAGAAGACCAGGCCTACCAGGACCTGGTGACGGTGGCCACCAGCTTCTTCCAGTACCTGCTGCAGCCTTTCAGAGACATGCGGGAGCTGGCCAGCCTTTACAAGATGGAGATTCTGGTAAATACAATGAAAATGAACCTTTGTGCTGCGTTCTTGTTTCATTCTTCTGAATAAACCTGAAATGCCTGTGAGTTTGTGCTGTTAAAGCTCTGGATCATTTTTATCTTTCTGCAGAAGTCTTTGGAGTTTGAGGAGCTGGGTCCGAAGAGAATCGCAGCTCTGGAGAAGGAGGCGGAGGAGTGGAGAACAAAGGCAGAGGATGCAGTCGCCTCCATTCAGGACATCACCGTCAACTACTTCGCTCAGACTTCCAAGGCTCTGGCTGGTACGTGTGGTTGACTGGATGGAGCCATTATTGACTCTGGAGTTTCGTCTCTTACGGTTTGGGCTGTGTTCCTGTGCAGGAATGCTAAAGCAGATGGAGGAGGACAAGCGGCGTTTTGGACCTGCAGCCTGGGCGTCTGCGGCTCCCAGACTGGAGAAACTGCGCTTCCTGTTGGCTAAAGAAACGCTGCAGCACATGCGGGCGATGGAGATGTGTCTGAGTCGCAGGAAGGAGACGATTAAAGACCGGGTATGTCACCGAGTCCGACGCCGTTGGAAGGGTTTGATGCTGTTGGCTGCAAACGGTGATTAACGGACCTCTGGGTGTTTTGTTTGTTATTCTGGTCTGAATCTGTGTGAATCTCTGCTTTGATCTATTTATAAACTCTCTCTAAAACCTCAGAGAGCCCAGAATTAATTTCAGAAAGCCCTGCATGCATGAGTAAGTGAGCGAGCGCGTGTTTGGATGACAGGAGGTCATGGAAGCTGCAGCGGATTCACCTGGAGAGAACGCCTCTTTCATCTCCACCTTTGTGTCGCTGCATTATTCATCTGATTAATCTCTTCAAATCAAGCTGAGGAGGCTGGAAGCCGCCGCCGCCGCTGTGAGATCCTCACGAGTGCGAGCGTCTCTAATGAGATCAGTGAGCCGCTCCTACGCAGAGTTTTCAGGCTGGTGGCGCCGAAACACCGTGACTCTGATGAATGGGCCGCTGCGCCTGCAGATTTCACAGCGTGACACCTTTTCCAGTTACCGTGTGTGTGTGTGTTCGGCGCGCTCATCCACACGTTGTTTTTAAAACCAGATGATAATATAATTTAAATTTATTTTAGTCGTTTTGGGCTGATTTCAACACGCATTCCGAGGTTTTGCTCCGAGCTCGGAGGATTTAGACGTTCGAACGCTCTGATTGGAGCCTTTCTGTGGTGAAGGCAGCTGATTGGTCGTAACGTTTGAAAGAAACATTATTCATGCATTTTTTTATCTGAGGAAAGCTACAAAACTTTTAGCTCTTTTGAAGGTTCAGCGGAGCGCAGGGGGCGCCGTGATGTTAATGAAAAGCCTGAAAGCATGTCGCCCGTGAGTTTTATTCAAGATGGCCACCACCGCCACATTCTGCGAGCGTTGGCGCTGAAACCAAGGAAACAGCCGGGTGTGTGGTGTTATTGTTTGAAGCTCCTCTCACCAACACCTAACCCAGGTGTGACATCCAAACTGTCCTCAGACGCCAAGAAACCGAACACTGCACCATGAATCTGAGCTCGAGGCCAAGATAACGACTCTGTGAACCTTTTAATCGTCTCTGCAGTGACCTGAAAATTGATTTCTGCCCAGGGTCGTCCTCCTCAATGTCCTCTGAAAGTTCAAATACTGTCTTCAGTCGAGTCTAAATGGACGTGCAGCGTTAAATTATGAGGGAAAGAAGAGATTATTGATGTTTTTACCCCAAACTAAACGTCAAAGTAGGGATCACAGCTGCTGAGCTTCAGGTCATTGTCAAGGTCCGGAAGCAGCCCCAGATCATCACACTACCACTGCCATGTCTGACTGTGGCTCTGATGTCGTGTTCCTTCCTAAAGGTTCCTCGTTGGTTGTGTTGGCCCTCAGAATATCCTCCCGGAGGTCTCGGGGTCATCAGGATGGTTTTCTGGTGAATGTGAGACAGATCTGATTCTGTCACTCCCATGGAGGCCATTTTTATCTCTTTCTTGTTGTTGAATCATGACCTCTGACCCTAACTGAGGCAGGTGAGGTCTGCCGGGCTTCAGATGTTCTTCTGGATGAGTCGTAGATCCTCTCAGTAACATTTTGGTTGGAAGGTTTGCTCCGTTTGTAGATAAAAGCTCTGATTCTGGCAGTGTGACGAGAAACCCAACAGGTGTTGTTTCTGTGCAGCTGGAAAACCTGTCGGGAGGAGTCCAGAACCGCAGAGCTGATCCCAGGTCTGAGCTGGAGGACTCCGTGGACCAGCTGGAGCTGCGGTTCTACGAGACCCAGCTGGAGCTTTACGACGCCAAGTTTGAGATCCTGAAGAACGAGGAGCAGCTGCTGGTGGCGCAGATAGAAACCCTGAGGCGGCAGATTAAAGGTGAGATCTTCTTCCTGTAATCTGAATTTAAAAACCTACAGATGTTGTCCCCGAAGATAAAATCCAGGCTAAAGAGGATGACTCTCAGCTACTACCACAGCAGATTACAGCTCAGCTTCTTTAATCGGACTGTTTAAGGTTGATTAACTGTGTTTAAAGTTAATCTTTACTTCAGCCGACAGTAAAAAGTGATTTATTATAAAACTCGTTAGTTTGAAACATGAAAACTCAAACATTCGTTAGTTCTGATTTAAAATGTTTATTTTTAAACTCGTTAAGCCTTGGAGCTGAATGTGATCAGGGATTCCTGCCGTTTTCATCTGTGTGGAAACATTTTATTTTGTTGACATAAATATTTCCCTAATTGCTCCTCGAGGGACGCGACATGTTTGCTTCCTGTGTGTGTGTGTGTCCACCTGGTGGTGTAATCTCTCTGCCGGAGTGGAGTTTGAATCTTAATGGGTTTCAGATTTTAAAACGTTGCAGTTCTGCTGCTTTTATTACAGTAAAATACTGAACAGAAAGAGATGACTTCTCATGTGGAGGTCAGATTATTATTATTATTACCTACTGCCATGAAAGGCAGGCGATCATGTAATCACCTGTCTGTGTTAGTAAAACATCTCAGGAACCAGTGGACAGATTTTAATGAAACTCTCAGGAAGTCTTGGATGGATTTACGTCCACAGCGAGCTGACCTCGTGGAACCCAGTCAGGTTCAGACGTGGTGTGGTAGTAGCTGAGAGTCATCCTGAGTGCTGACAGAGGGGCGGCGGGCGATATGCATTCCTTTAACACTAGAACCACCACAGGGTCGGTTTAGTCCCTTATTTTAATGAACCTGTGTGTCTCATGAGTTCACAACGGTTTATGAACTCATGAAACGTGGAATATTTTCAAAATAAAAGTCTTATGATGATTTATTCCTCGTCATTTTGACCCCTGCCTCGAGCCTCGGAGCTCCGCCCACTGTCTAAATACTTCCAGACTTTGTTTGTTTGTTTATTGTCTCCGTGGAGGAGGTTTTGTTGTCAGTAGCACCTGCGGTGTTAGTTAAAAGGTAACGTGTTTCAGAGCTGAAGGAGGAGGTGGTGTACTACGACGTGTGCGAGGATCCAGAGGAGCTGCAGAGCATGATCCACACAGGTGTCCACCAGGCCGAGCCCCCCCTCATCAGTCAGCTCCGCAGACGCCTGCAGGGCTTGGAGACCAAGAGAGGAAACATCTGCGCTCGCAGGGCTTACCTGCGCAACAAGAAGGTGTGGAAGCTGCAGCTGCAGGTCGTTTACTCGGTGAAAACGAGTCGTTGTCTGCAGGTTGAGTTTGTCTCTGAGAGGCTGTTCAGGTTCGACATCAGAGCCTCATCATGAACTGAATTCACTAACAGACACACACACACACACACACAGTGATCAGTGCTTTTAACTTGTATGAATCCAGGATTGTCTTCACGGTGACTTTCAGACCAGCTCAAGTTGAATCTGGACGCTGCTCAGAAACAATCAAACATTAAACTAATGACAGATTCATCCTTACCACGTCCTGGCGTCCACTCGGATTAATAAAACAAACATTTCTATTCTCATACAACTTAAAGCCAAAAGCAAATTCAGTTAAAAACAAAAAAATGTGAAGAAGATCTGAGGAAAAGCGTTTTGGGTTCAGGTTGACGGAGTTCAGATCTGATCGCAGTCAAATGTGTAAAAACGTCCGAACCTGCCTGAATAAACAGATAAAAACACTTCAGTCGTTCTCTTCTTGAGTTACTTTGTGTTTTTAGATTTAGAAGTTATTTTCGGTCTGCCTGAACGTGGGTTAAAACCTGTCCTTTGTCTCCGTCTCCAGGATCAGTGCGTGGACGCGCAGGAGCAGAAGCAGTCAGCAGCCAAGCAGAGCTCCGTTCTCTTCAGCCAGCATCATCAGGTCCACCTGGTACGTCACCACGGCAACGAGGTGACCCACACAGACACCCCCGCGCCAGCAGCGGTAACAGTACCTGTGTGTCTCCCTCTGTTGTCTGCAGAAACGGGAGAAGAGGAAGGAGGAGGAGCAGAGGACGAAGCAGTGGGTGGACCAGGAGCGAGAGAAGACGCTGAGCAGATTACGCTCCTTCAGAGAGGTCAGGGTCTCCTCCTCCTCCTCCATGATGGGCGCCGTTCTGCCCGTCTGCCTGTACTGTTAGCAAAATATCTCAGAAACTGAGGATTGGATGAAAATCTACAACTGATTACTGGAGTCAGTCCAGATCAACATGGCCGCCACAGCTAATCTTAGCAAACGCAGAAATGGTCACGGCCCAGTCAGTTTACAGAGGAGGAGTTTGAGACTTTTTTACATGAATATAAAACCCTGATGGTTGTAGAAACTTTCTGTCTTTTCTGTTTCTGAATTCATCTTTTTTTATTTCTGAAGAAGCGGCAGGGTCAGTTCATCCTGCAGATGCCTCAGACCAGGAAGTGTCCTTCAGAAGTGTCCTGTCCGTCTCAGCCGATGTCCATCATCAGTCTTTCTGCCTCCCATGAAGCTCCGCCCTCCGTCCGCCCCACGCCCAGGCGCAGCAAGCCCCCCAGGAAACAGCCGCCCAAAGACATCCCTGTTCAGATCTTCTCCGGACCGCCACCTCCCTCTGCGCCGCCGCCTCCTCCTCCTCCTCCTCCTCCTCCGCCGCCGCTGCCTCCGCCCCCTGCCGTAGCTCCGCCTCCTGTCCGAGGCTCGCCGTCCCCTGAGGACAAACCGCTGCCTCTCAGTGAAGAGCAGGACGCTCCGTTTCCAGCCAGGAACACGCTCAAACAGAATATAGGTGAGCCATGCTGAGGACGTCCCAGGCTGCGGTGGCTGTGTGTGGTTCTTCCACATGCTGCAGACGCCCGTTTGTTAAACGAATACATTTAGAAATTGCCAAAATGTTGCATTTCTTCAGACTTGGATCATCCAACGAGTCGGGAACAGAAGCTGAGAATCAACCAAACTGACTTTCTGAATGTAGAAAGTTGGGATGGAGCAGAAGAAATGTTGTCTTCCTACTGGAAGACTGGGCTTGTTCTCGTGTGTGTGTGTGTGTGTGTCCTACATTCCCAGCGTCTCCCTTGAGGACACAGGAGACATTTTACCTCCGTTGTTGTCCTGCTGACATACGTTCCTGAGAGACGGTCGAGTCGTGGAGAACGTTCTGAATCTGCTTGGAATGACCAAAGATTAACCCCGCCCTCCTTCTTCTTCTTCTGTGGCTGCAGGAACGATGGACGAAGTGTTGGCCTCGCTGCAGCGCGGACAGATTAAACTTCGGAAGGTCCCCGCTGCCACGACGGCTCCTGCCGAGGACCCCAGGAGCAATCTGATGTCCGCCATCCGGCAGGGAGTCACCCTGAAGAAGGTGAGAACTTCCTGTCAGCGTCAGAAGACTTCCTGGTTTGTCCACCAGAGAGCGTTGAGATGACTGAGCTGGAAAAGCCTTCAGCACATTGATCACTTCAGTCTTCATCAACAGATCCGATTAAAAGATCAAACTTCTTTATTTGTCTAAATCAGAGCTGGACAATTATTTGACCAGCGGTTAAACTAAGTTCTGATCCAATCATTTCAAGAAGCTTCCATTTCGTCCCATTTCTGTATTTTTGAGACGTTATTTTAATCTGACGCCGTCTCAGGGTTTAATAAACTCCTGAAGTTTTACCTTTTCGTTTCTGAGTAACAAGTGAGAATCAGAGTCAGGAGGTTTAACCCGAACCGTCTCCGTGTTGCAGATGGTTCCTGCGCCAGCAGACGTCCTGAGCGGCGGCGACAACGAGCTGGAGCGCAGCATCAAAGCTGCCATGATGAGGATGAAGAGGGTGGCAGCCGACTCCGACGATGAAGAACGAGGGGAAGACTGTCAGAGCACAGAGTGGGACAGCTGAGTTTCCTACAGAAAGCTTCCTGTTTGATGGGATTACGCCTCGTCTGACTTCAGCGCTGCACGCAGTAATCCTGCTGGTCCCGTCAAACAGAACCCGGAACAGAACCCGGACGTCCTCCGAGGTTCTGTAAGCTGCAGGACCGACGGACGACGAGCTGCTCAATCTGAGCTCAACACCCTGAATGTAATTTAAAAGGAATAATGGTTCCTTGAACCCGATCTAACGAGGGCTAACCGGGTCAAAGAAGCTGCCGCGGCTGTCTGAATTACACTGAATGACTGGAGTTCATGGAGCTTTATTTAACGTTTCCTCTCAAGAGTTTATTAAACTGTAAAACTTCTTGTCCGCTGTCAAACGCTGGCAGTCATTTAAGGGTTAAAACGAGTCGGTCAGAGCTGCGTCAAAAAGAAGAATCGTCTCACATTTGTTGTTAAAAATGACTTTAAAGGCTCTAAATCTGAAATATCGTTTTATGATAAACCAAAACATTTAATTTAAGCACAAACAGAAAAATAAAATAATCCCAGCTTTGCCCTGAGGTTTGATCCTGATTAATAAAAACAGATCTTTGTTAAACGCCATCATGGCGGCCGCTTCTCGATCACCTGTCAGATAAATAAACTTATTTATTTATATAATCATCAGGAAGATTCATTCAAACCCAGCTTTCATTCTTGAATTAATGTTCTGTTCAAATCAGTGAATCCACAGGAAAAAAACTGATTCATCGTAAAGATTTCAGCTTTTAGAAATATTTAAATAATCTTCAGGTCAGCTGTAAAATCTGACTCTGATGATGAAAAATATCTAAACTCTGAGTTCTGTTCCTCTCATTCTGACAGGAACCACATTTAAAGAAAGAAGACAACACAAAGGATCGAGTCCAACACCCGGAAACTGAACCCTTCAGGAGATGAACTCGTTAATTCTGCTCCTTATTTAGGCTCCAGCAGCCGCAAATTTTTTTATTAACATTAAATTCTTATTTTTAAATAACGAGTTTCTTTCCTCTGACCTCAGTTTGAACTTCCTGAAAGGTGGAGTTTAATATGAACCACCTGCAGAAACACTGAATGACCGAGAGAAACGGACCCGCGGGTCGGTCTGACCCCGGACCCGCAGGTCGGTCTGACCCCAGATCTGATGGTCGGTCTGACCCCGGACCCGCGGGTCGGTCTGACCCCAGATCTGATGGTCGGTCTGACCCCGGACCCGCGGGTCGGTCTGACCCCGGATCTGATGGTCGGTCTGACCCCGGACCTGCGGGTCGGTCTGACCCTGGACCTGCGGGTCAGACTGACCCCAGACCTGCTGCTTCATGTCGTCCACTAAGCTGTGGAGGTGATTCCTGATGAGCGAGGGGCTCCCAGAGGCCTCAGACAGACCGGCTGGGTCTGATCAGCTAGTCCTGACCGCCTGGTTCTGACAGCCTGGTTCTGACCGCCTGGTTCTGACCCGGCTGGTTCTGACCGCCTGGTTCTGACCGCCTGGTTCTGACTGCCTGGTTCTGACCCGGCTGGTTCTGACCGCCTGGTTCTGACCCGACTGGTTCTGACCGGTTGGTTCTGACTGCCTGGTTCTGACTGCCTGGTTCTGACCGGCTGGTCCTGATCAGCTGGTTCTGACCCGGCTGGTTCTGACCGGTTGGTTCTGACCGCCTGGTTCTGACCGCCTGGTTCTGACTGCCTGGTTCTGACCCGGCTGGTTCTGACCGGCTGGTCCTGATCGGCCGGTTCTGATCGGCCGGTTCTGACCCGGCTGGTTCTGACCGCCTGGTTCTGACCCGGCTTGTTCTGACCCGGCTGG
>NC_051444.1:1290342-1291941 GCF_001649575.2 Kryptolebias marmoratus
TTCTGACCGCCTGGTTCTGACCCGCCTGGTTCTGACCCGGCTGGTTCTGATCAGCTGGTTCTGACCCGGCTTGTTCTGACCGCCTGGTTCTGACCCGGCTGGTTCTGACCGGTTCCGTGTGGGCAGCAGGTGGAGGACGGGGAAGACGCGCTCAGTCGGCGTTTTGAGGAACCAGTCGACCGCGCATCAACCGTGAGCCCGTTACCATGGTAACAGAACCTCAGCTGTAGCAGCCTGCAGTACCACCGCTCACACACACACGTGTCGCCCACTCACCACCAGTCGCATAACGAGCCTCGCGGAGTCGACCCGCAGACAGGAAGGAGATTAACCCTTTCACTCCCTCCTGAACTTCCTGTCCGACTGCACAAACGGCGCCGAGGCGAGAAACAAACAAACGTTAGATTTGATCTCCACGGCGTTATTTTTCCTCCCACAGCAAGAAAACATTCAGGATTTATCGATCGTTTCTTTTCCTTCTTGTTCTTCTGTTTGTTGTTTTAGAAATGACAGATTTTTAGGCTCTGCGCTTTTATTTTGACGGTTATGAAACACGAAGAAGTTCCTCCTGACCCGTATCAGACCCTGTTGATGTTCTGAAACGTGGGTTTGCATTCAGTGTAAACAAAACACCGGACAGAATCAAACCAGGTGAAGGTTTGAGTCGCTGACACTGTCGGACGGATGGTTTTTATCGAACACCCTCAGAGGTCAAACTCTCACTGACTTCCTGTCTCTGAGCTCATTAAGCTCTTTTTAACTCGTCACACCTTCATTCAGACACTGACTGTCTGAGGCTTACTTTCTGCTCTGCGTTTGTGTCTTCCTGTCTTATTAGGAGGTTACCATGGTGACCCTAACGAGCCTCCAGCAGCAGCGGCTTTAATTTCTCTTTTCTCTTCTGCAGTTTACCCTGGATCATTACGAATTTATTGTCTTTAGAGAAGAAAGTTGGATATTTTTTAAATCTTATATTCATGAATTTCCACCTGGGACATTTCACCACATTTAACAGTCCGTCTCACATACTTTTCTGAATAAAAGACTGAGTGGGTTTGAGTTTCCAAGGCAACAGCAGCTCCGTGATGATGTTTGAATTTCAGGTGTCCCCCTCCTCCCCCTCCTCCTCCCCCTCAGACGTTTGCTGGATTCGGTCTGATCTCAGAAACCGATACACGCCGCTGACTGCGACAGAGTCCCACTTTCCTTATGGGTGTCTGCGTTAGGATTACCGCTATTTTTAGCAAAAAAGAAAAAAGCTTGCAGGGACTCAGCTCAGAAGCTTCTTTCCTCCTCCTCAGCACTTCTCAGCTTCAGGACTGCAGGAAACTCCGCTCATTCATCCAGAGCTGCAAACTGAAAGAAGCTCTTCAGGATTTTAATAACCTCAACTCTGATCAAGTTTAAAACAAGAATTAAATGATTTTCAAATCTTATAAACCCATATTTTATTCACAGTGGAACATAATAAACATTAAATGTTATTTCTTTAGGGAGGGAAGTCATTTTGTCTTTGATGGAAACAAAACGTCTCAAAGTTGTTCCAAGGCTGGATGTTGGTGATCAGGTTCTGGTTCTGCTCAGGAACACTTCCACAGA
>NC_051444.1:1292041-1295764 GCF_001649575.2 Kryptolebias marmoratus
AGTCGAGCTGCCATGTTGTTTTTAGAGAGAAGAGGCTTTAACCTTTGACCTTTAACCTGCTGACTGAGGCCTGTAGAGTCTGAGGTGGAGCTCATTGCACAGTCTGACCTTCAGGGTGAATCTGTCTTAAATGTCTCCTCTTGTAAATAATCTTTCTCTCTGTAGAACGTTGGACTCCAGATAGTTTGGAAATGACCTTTGACCCTTCCCAGATTCAGAGCTGCTCCTCTGAGGTCATTGCTGATGTCGTTCCGCCCTGGCGTTGTGTTAACACACACCAGAAAGTGACAAACTTCCTCTCAGATGTTAGACTCTCTGGTCTTCATCACTTTCAGTTCAGAGACAGAAAATCTGCAACAGCAGGAACCTAAAGAGCCCCGAGTGCTGAATCCATGGAGGGTATTAAACCCTTTCAAAGAGGCAATAATCCTCTCAACATTGTGTTTTATTAATAGATACAACAACAATGTGAGCTGCTGGAGCACATAACAGGAACGTTGTGTCACCAGCCCCCGAGCCGACGGATGAACAGGAACTCAGATTCAAAGTGCTGCTTTTACATCGTGTCCTCGAGTGTTTCAGGGCTCTGATGTAAACCGCAGCAGAAGAATGAAATGTTGCTTTAAACATACCTTCAGTTTAGCTGTGATGCTCTCACACTCTCCCATCAGCTGGGGGATGATCTCTGCCTGCTTCCTCAGGTTCTCCAACTCCTACAAAACGTCAAAAAGGTTGAACCAGAAGATCACAAAAAAATCGGTAATTTCTTCTTTTAATTGGAAAAGATGAACAACTTTGTTGGCTTTAAACCCGAAACGCCTGTCTGGCAGCATCTTTGGGACATTTTCATGCAGAAAGAGGAAAAAGGGAATATTCCTGCAGCACACAGGGGTCGACGCCACAGCGGGTCGTTAATTATTCAGAGGTTTGTCTTTAATTGGAGGAGGAGACGGGTCGCCTGCTCTGCAAACGGCCGCGGCTCGGCGTTCAGAACAATATGGCCGACATATCGCAGAGCGTGGAGCTCCCAGAGGAACGGTTTCTTTGCTGGTAATCTTTCTACATCAGCTCAGGCCTCTTTGAACTACTTTCCCTCCACCAGCATACGTTCTATTAATATTCTGCCTGTCGGGTCAGAACCCGGAATATTCCAGACGCAGTTTACCTCCGGCGGTCTGACAGCGTCTCCACGCAGCGCGGCCTTTAATGGCTCCTTTTGGGCTTTGAAAGAAAAATATAAAGACTTGAAGCTCCTGAATGTTTCAGCTTTTTGGAACAAACGTTTCACATCAGTTTGAGCTCGTTGGAGGGATGCATATCGCCCGCTGCCTTACCTGATCCGTTCGCCCTCAGAGGGAGAGCTGGGGACGACTCTCAGCTACTACCACTCCACATTTTAGTTCAATATCTGTGTGGCAGCCATCTTAAATCAACCCAACTCCAGATAAACAACAATTCTTAGTTTAGGATCAAACTGAGGTTTGAAAAATTGTAAGAAACTGTCTAAATTGTAAAAAAGGAAAAAAAAATGAAACAAAGTTGGATTTAATGTTGTCATTTTCCCAATAAATATTTAAAAAAATGTCTAAATATAAAGTTAGAAGCTTATTATTTCATACTGGGCAGTAAGGAAGAATTATTTTATCACAATGTCTTACCACTGGAATAACAAACGAGCTGTCATCGAGATTCCGAACTCATCATAATTAACACCTTTTTTCCTTTTAGAAAAATTAAAGTTTATTTCTTTGGTGCTGCTGTGGCTCAGTGTGGAAACCAATCACCAAATCTGTGGCGACCCCTGAAAACGGGAGCAGCCGAAAGAAAGAAGGGTTTGTTTCTTTTAACGAGCTTAAATTAGTGATTCTGTTTCACCAACAACCAGAGTCAGACAACAAACTCAACATCAGATTTTTGCTGCATGATGGGGCTCATTTATGGCCAACCTTCACAGCCTACTAATATCCTCAATAACTCTTTATACAGAAAAACCAAACATCACAGACCCATTAAATTCTCATTACATGAAGGCAGATTTAACAAACGATCTCTAAAAAACCAGAACTTCTTTGGTTTGGTTCTGAAAACGAGCTCTGTATTCGTGCCAGGACGAGAGGAACAAACCGGAGCCGTAATCAGAGGGTTTGCTGCATCAGGAAGCTTCAATCAGAGCCGCAGAGAACAGCCTCCTTAAATGAGCAGATGTACCGGCAGAACCGACACATTCGGACTCGGCTCAAAGAAAATCCTAGTTTCTGTGACGGCTCAAAGTGTTAAAACCTCTGCTGAAGGTGGAATGTCTTCTAGAAAAAACATAAAAACTGATTAGAAATGTGTTTGACCTTTTTTAAATTTTCACTTTTATCTAAAATCCTAAAAAGAAAAACAACTTTTAACCCACTGCACATTAATTACCTCAGTAAGGGTTTACTGAAACAGCCTCATAAAAGTAAATGTTCTGTCTGAGGTTCTGTTGGACCACAGAATCCTCAGCTCGCCTCTGACAGACTCCAACTTGTTCCTCATCACACATACATGGTGTTCCTCAGGGTTCTGCTCCAAGCCCAGTCCTTTTTCCCTTTAAATTTGTTGCAGTTCTGCTGTATTTTCAGGAAATGTGATCACCGTACGCTGACGACTCTCTGGTTTATCTGTGAGCTCAGATGAATCTAATCAAACAGCCGGCTGGCCTCAGAGATGTTCTGTAACTCATCATCAACTTTGGCTCTAAAAACTCAGAAGTGATGGTCCAGTCTTAAAAACACTCCCAACAGAATAACCACAGCCTGTAAATCACAGGTTTGATGGTTTGTTTAGACGTTTATGAAGCCGAACAATGTCTGCAGAAACTCTGTGAACTCTGCTTCACTGAAGAGAGGGACCTGATGCTGCTTTTATTTTGACGGGGGGATAAATGCTCTGCAGACTCACCTGCTCCTTTTCCTGCAGCTCCGACTCCAGCTCCTTCACCCGGACGGTCAGCTGGGCGTTTCTCTGCTTCTCCTGATTGGCGTCGTTACACTGAGCCTCCAGTTCTGCAATCTGAACGACAGACAGGCATTTACTGAAAGCGTGACAGATTCTTAGAGTATGTTTGTGTATCTACCTTCCACTTCCTGATCTGTCCATAGATCAGTAGATTTTTGTTTCAGATTATAAAACATTTTATCGTAATAAAAACAGCAACACTGACGCAACACCAGCCCAGCTGCAGAAACAGCCCACATTGATTATGAAACTGAAATGAATCTATTTATAGGACCTCAGACTGTGGTGCAGGAACACAGGAGCTAATGAAATGTACGATCCTCCTGTTTGTCAGAGCGGAGAACTCTGCGTCAAACTCATCAAGATTTTATGAAGGATTCAACCGATTTTATTACAGTCATATGAAAACTTCCCCCCATCAGTTCTCGGGTTTGTCGTAATAAAACGTTATCAGGTTCTAAAATGATTCAAATCTGAAAACAACAGATCCATTGAGTCATTATTTAATAACCAAAAACTGGTTCCAGCTCCTGACCCAGCAGAACCTCCTCCAGCAGCAGAACTCTCAGTGGGTTCCTGGTTGTGGAGGAGTTGTGGCCCACTCTCAGCTCATTGGTTTCTGCTCAGCTCTCTGAGGTTCTGGTTCTGGTTCTGGACCGTTCTGTTTGTTGGACAGATGGCCTCACATCTGACTCCAGAATCAGCCCAAACCATCAGCCCTCCACCACCGTGCTG
>NC_051444.1:1299022-1308303 GCF_001649575.2 Kryptolebias marmoratus
TTCCACAGACCAGGATCTGGTTCTGGTTCTGCGCAGGAACACTTCCACAGACCAGGTTCTGGTTCTGGTTCTGCTCAGGAACACTTCCACAGACCAGGTTCTGGTTCTGGTTCTGTAAACACAGTTCACCGTGCTGCTTAAAGCTCTATCAGGCAAAGAAGAAGCCAGATGTGAACAGTTGTGAGAACTGTTCTCAGGTCAGCCTGCCTCTCTGATGGTATGGGGGTGCATTAGTGCCTCTGAAAAGGATCTCCTCAGGTCCAGATGTTTACAGACTGATGGAGGGAAACATCTGGAACAGCCATCAATTTGAACCTTAAAATGGAAGAATTTCTCAGTTTCATTCATCGATGTTTACCATGTTTCATGTTTTTGTGAATAAAATTTGGGTTCATGAGATTTACTGAAAGTTTTTCCTCCTTCAAAGTTGATATAAACATTAATTTCTGTGTTTTTTAGTCTAAACTATCGAGAGCTGCAGGTTTTAGATGTTTTCTTTTATAATCTGATCCCATTTCGACAAAGAGACTCCGACTCAGTGTTGTAATTAAACTAAACTTTAACAGTTGTTTTGTACAATATTGAACAAGAATCACAAAAAGTGCACAAGATGCATCGGTTCAACAGGAAGAATCCCGGTTCAGGTCAGTTACAAACAAACAGGGACAGAACAGAAAGAATCCCTTCAGTAAATACTTTTGTCATAAGATCATAACTGATGAAAAAGAGTCTTATGTCGTAGAATAACAGAGTAAATATACGACTTTAACGTGTGCCTTTAGGTTCAGCTGTTAAACGCTCTCAGTCCTCAGAGTTTGGGGTCTTCCTTACATTTTTCCACATGTTGGACAACAAATCAACACGAGCTGCAGAGAGGCACCGGAAATAAGTTAAGACTAAAAGCAAGAATGACAAATCCAAACCAACGGTTGACATTATTCACCTGTCGAGCAGCACCAGAAAGAACCACCACCATAAAACCAGTGGAAGCACACCGACATGTTGCTTCTGCAGATGAACATCACTAATAACGCACACACACAGGTCCGTTTCACCTGGAGAGGCGGGGTCAATCCAAATTAAAACTAACGACCTGTTCTCTGTCCCTCGAGTGTCTCTCAGTTCTGAGGTTTGTTCACAACAATAAGAGCCTCAGGATGGACACGTTTAGTTTCATCTCATCGGATCAAGGAGGAGATTTACAGACGCAGACGAATCTGTTGGTTCCCTTCCAAAAAAATCTAAAGAACCCATTCATCTCATCAGAACCTTTGGTTCTGGTTCTGCCTGGGGTCGCATTTCCTCCTGCGTCCCCCTCCTGGGAGGTTGGCTCCAGTCCCATCAACCTTCTACCCTGTTAATAATCTGTCAGCTGTGGTCAGAGGAACATGGAGATCTACAATCTTCTCCCTGAGCTCCTCCCCCAGGCTACACAACCAGACCACCCAGAGGCTGCTTGTTCCCTTGAAGGCTCCTCAGGTTCTACTGAAGGTCAGACATGACTAGAATGGATCGTCTCATCACGGGTACCACTATTTTAGCCGATCTTTGTAAAATAAATAATTTCTTTGGGTTTCTGCAGACGTAGGGGAGATGATTGCGTGTAAGGGGACCAACCGACTCCTCTGCGTCTGTATTCGTCTCCAGGTTGGATCACAGGAATTGTTGTGTTGTCGTTATGGTGATGGTCATCGGTTGGCCTTGTTCTCCCGGAGGCACTTTGTGTGCATAAAACCCAATGTGTACAAACCGTCTCCTGACACACCTGAGATAGTGAAGAGGCAGCAGCGAGGGACTCCGATATTAACACCAATTATTATCATCTTTGTGTCGTTTATTTTAGCCCTTTAAGCTCAAACTGCAGCCTTCAGAAAAGAACCCGCTCCCAGTTTTTAAAGCCCCCCCCCTCCCCGACACACACACACAAACAGATGAGTAAGCTCAAAGTGGGAGTCATTCTGCCTCCACCCTCCTCGCTCATAAGGTCGTGTTTATTAGAAGCTGAGAGTTTCAGCCACGTAGTGTCTGCCCTGAAGAAATACTTTAGTGACGCCTCCGTCCCCCTGACCTTTGACCCCTTCGGCTCAGTTGTCGGCACCCACTTTGGAGAGGCCCTGCCTGAACTCGTGCAGCTCGTCTATCTTTCCATCCAGAACATCCATGAACTTCTTCAGCTCGCTCTTCATGTTTCCTTGTTTCTGCCGGCTGTCGTTGATGTCGATTTGAAGGCCATCGATTCGTCCCTCCAGCTCCCGGTTCTTCGTCTCTGCGCTCTGCGGACGGACAGACGAAATGGTTATTAGAACCTGACACAGAAATCCAGTCAGACTCTCAGACATCTGATCCGGCAGGAGCAGATTCAGCTCAGTTTGTTAAATTACAACTAAAGACAAGATAAAAACAGCATGTCTTAAAGGAACGCATCATCTAAGATCATCTAAAGCTGAGGAAGGACAAAATTAGAGCCGTTTTGGTGAAACCAAACAGATGCAATCAGAGCTTGGAGTCGTCTCAGCTACTACCACACCACGTCTGGAGACAGTTTGGCTTTTCTCAGGTCAGTTAACGGAGTCGACTCCAAACGTTCAGCTGCAGATGTGAAACCTCACAGAGCTCCGTTAGAGTTCGTCCACTGGTTTGTGAGATATTTTGCTGACAGGCTGACACAGGGGGCTGATGAAGACGGTTTACTCCAAGTCAAACCAAAGTTAGGAGACGGGACGGCGGAGTGAATCCGACCGACAGGCGACCGGAGCGACGCCTTCATTCCAAACATGTTTCTGAAGGGAGGAGGTTAAAAAAAGGAGCTCAGGCGGCGCGAGTGCATCCCTCAGCTGACTGCTGAAAGCTGAGCTGCTCCTGGGAGGGTGTGTGTGTGTGTAGGTGTGTGTGTGTGTGTGTGTGTGTGTGCGTGCGTGTGTGTGTCTTTATATAGAGAAGACCCACAGACAGTCTGAGAGGTGAACACATTAAAGTCACGAGGAAAAACTTCAACTCAGCAGCAGTAAAGTGATTTTTCTTTATAAACCAGACTAATCCTGCTGAAAGGCTGAAGTTAAAACTGAACAAAACTGAAACTTAAGACCAGCAAACAGAAGCTAAAAGCTAAAAAAATGAAGCAAATATGAGACAAAGAGTTCTCCGTTCATTTCAAAGAGGAAAAAAAATGTAAATAAAAGTTAAATATTTCAAAAAGTATAAAAGCTCCAAGAAAGTCCTGAATGATCTAACGCCAGCCGGTCGGGGCAGATCAAGCTCATCCTGGTTCTGGTTCTGTTGGAGGTTGTCTTCTACTGCCTGGCTTTTTCTCATTTATGTGAAGGTTTCTGTACAGAGACCTGAGACGACTTAAATTAACTGAATTTTAAAAACAGCTAAAAGTATTTGACACCCAGTTAGATAAACATTCACTTTCCTGTCGGGTCCGTTTCTCTAAAGTTCAGGAACTGGAGGAACGAAGTTGTTTTATTGTGGAGGAGGATGATGAAACCTCGCTCTGAGGAGCGGCACCAACAGAGCCCGGTTCTTCTGGTTTTACAGAAAGTCCAGAATTACTCAGAAAAATCTGCTCTGAACCACTTCCCTGTTCCTGAGATGACACCAGGTGACTCTGCAGAAACTTCCTGGAAAACAAAGATCACCCTCTTCCACTTCTGGGGTTTACGTATCAGCTAAAAGAAGCAAAACACCGAGCTAAAAGCTAAATTTAGCTAAAAACTAAAAAGCTTGCTGAAAGCAGAGAAACACCAGCTGAGTATGAAAAGCAGCAGCAGCAGATTCTTTTCTTTCTGAGCAGTTCTGTTGTAGATTAGCTGCTGTGTTTGGGATCATTGTCCTGTTTGTTGGACAGATGGCCTCACATCTGACTCCAGAATCAGCCCAAACCATCAGCCCTCCACCACCGTGCTGACAGCTGCAGTGCATTCTGGGTAAACATCTGTCCTCTGGTTCTGGTTCTGCTCCAGAAGTCTTCTGGTTCCTTCAGATGAACCCGAGTCGAGCTGCCATGTTGTATTCAGAGAGAAGAGGCTTTAACCTCTGACCTTTGACCTGCTGACTGAGGCCTGTAGAGGCTGAGATGGAGCTCATTGCACGGTCTGACCTTCAGGGTGAATCTGTCTTAAATGTCTCCTCTTGTGAATAATCTTTCTCTCTGTAGAACGTTGGACTCTAGACAGTCTGGAAATGACCTTTGACCCTTCCCAGATTGATTCTCTGAGGTCATTGCTGATGTCGTTCCGCCCTGGCGTTGTGTTAACTCACATGGAGCTCCTCAGCAGCTCCTGGTCCTGAGGCTGGAACCAGGTTCTGGTTCTGTTGAATAAATAACGACTCGCTGGAATCTGTCGGGTGTTTTTTCTTCACCTGAGGATCATTTTAGAAGCTGATGAAGATCAGATCAGGTTTTTATGTCCTGGACCTGAAAGAGGGCGGGCTTCATTCGGTGGATTAATCAAACTTGTAGCGAGGATCTAATAATTCTTGGACAGCGAGTGAGGCAACCTTTCCCCCCTGAGGATTGATGTGTTTGTGTTCATGATTCATCCTGCCGTAGGTTGCTCTCGCCGCCTCACCTTTTGTCTGAGCGTGTCGCTCTCTTCCTTGCAGGCGTTGAGCTGCTTCTTCCAGGTCTCCACGTTAGCCGAAGACTCCTGCAGCGCGTCCACCAGCCTGGCATTGTTTTCTCTTAACGTCTGCAGCTCCGTCTCCCACTTCTTGGTGTTGGTGTTGCTGCCAGACAGAAACAGAGACAGAGACAGAGACATGAGTGTTAACAGACTGACTGACAGAAGCCTGATATTCAGAGCTGGGAACAGTTTAAATGTTTACATATAGTTTAATATCCTTAACGCCACCGAGCGAACGTCTCTGTCTCAATAAAAGGTGGAAGAGGTGAGGATTTATATTTGTTCTGCAAGGTTGTTTGCTTCCACATGAAGGGGTGGGTTCAAATGTTCTACAATCCAACAAATGTGGACGAGCTTGCACCGCGGCATTCTGCAGCCCTGAACCGTGTCTCTGCTGCGACACGTCCACAAACCCCCGGAGAGACAGAGAGACAGAGACTCCGTAAAGACAGAGACTCCGTAAAGACAGAGAGACAGAGAGACAGAGACTCCGTAAAGACAGAGACTCCGTAAAGACAGAGTCCGTAAAGACAGAAACCTCGGGAATAAACTGGACCGGGTTCTACAGCAGAGACAGGAAACAGTCCGGTTCTATAAACTCAAGAAGAAATATTTTTTTCCAGAATAAAAGCCTTTCATTCTTGAAGGAATGCATGTCACCCGCCTCCATCAGACTACGGTCTGAAAGCCGGAGTTGAACCTTTATTTGTGACCTCATGTTGACTGAAAGGGTTAAAGACCGTCCGGTTAAAGCAGCTTCTATCTTTAAAACAAGTAAATAAACAAACAGCAGCCGCTCATTTAGTCCCAACCTGCAGCAAACATCCTGGAGTTTTTAATGACTCTGTCACCCTGAGGTCATTTTATTCCCATCTGGATCCACATCTGGTGTTTCATCCAATTACTGATTTACTCTCCGAGCAGCTGGGTTACAGAAACCAGAGATCAGGAGGAGAACCGACCTTACCTCTGCTCTACGACGCTCTTCAGACGCTCGTTCTCGCTCTTCAGCTGAGCAGCTTCCGGACCGACGTGGGAGATTTTCTCGTCGTCTGTCCCGTTGAAGCTGGACGCCTGGTCGGCTGAGGGCGTGTCTCGTCCAGACTCCTGTCGGCCACACGGAGAGAAACTTCACCCTCAGCTCCTGAAAGCCTGATTTTAATCCACCTCAGCACGCAGACAGCAGAGCTGACAGCTTTTCTGTCATGACTCAGCAGGTTTGTGGGTCTCAGGGCTCAGTTTGGTTCTGGTCTGTCAGCTCGGACCGACAAACCTCCTGTTTCATTGTTGAATATTCAAATAAACTTCATTTCTGGCCTTCAGTGTTTTCTGTGAAGTCCTGCAGCAGGAAGTGACCTTATAAGGAAGAGGATCTCAAACAGATATTTTACCTTTACCTGAGAGTGATTGCTCAACGTCTCCCCCTTCTCTTGAGATTTGTCCCTCGCCAGCTTGGCGGCGTCTTTTACTTCCTGGAACTTCTCTGCAAACTGAGAACAGAAGGCTGTGATTGGTGGAGGAAAATGATCCGCACCGCAGGTAAACGAATCAGACGCCTTCGGTCTCACCTTGGACAGCTGTTGTTCTGAACCGAAGCCCAGTCCGAACACGGTGTTGGCCCGGCTGTCGGCCCACTGACCGAACTTCTGCGACGTCTTGGTGAACGTCATGTTGGGCGTGATTGTGCTGTTAATAATAACCTGTCAGGAGGAAAAACATCACGTTACACCAGATCAGTTCGGATGGACTGATGCTCCTCAGCTGTCCCTCAAAGGGCTCTCTGATGAATGAATGAAGGTTTGGTTTAAGATCCGAACAATCATCCAATCAAATGAGAGATTAATGGATTCATTTTGGCTAAAATTGGAGAAGCAAATGGGTGAAAATTTGAAAAAAAGTGAAAACTTTTATCTGAAACTGAACCAAAGGTCAGACGTGTGTTTAAACACAGACTGTCTCCCTCCGAGGATGGAAGAGAACCTAAAAGCAGCACGTGTTAATTCCCCCAACAATTAAAGAAACGGAGCAGACAGAATAATCACAGAGCAGCTCTTGTTTCATAGCAACATGGCTCCGAACGCACGATTCAAGAATCCAAACTGCTGACAGACTCGTGTCCTTTCCTCCGCCTCCGCCGTCTCCCTCTCCATCTTCTCAGAGGCCGAGGTGTTGAAAACACTTTCATTGAATCAAAAAACAAAAACTGGACTCTGAGCTAACGAGACGAGGAGCGACGTTACACAACGCCGTCATCGGCTCGTTTTCAGAACCTGCAGCTGTTCCTTCAGAGACGCTTCAACATTTCAACCTGAGCCCGACCACTTCCAGAGGATCCACCGACAAAAACGGGACCCGGTTCACTCTGAGCCAGAACCTGAACCAGAACCTGAACCTGAGCGGGAACCTGAACCAGAACCTGAACCTGAGCGGGAACCTGAACCAGAACCTGAATTTGAACAGGAACCTGAACGGGAACCTGAACCTGAACCGGAACCTGAACAGGAGCCTGAATCTGAACCTGAATCAGAAATCTGTTTTATCGTTCGCTGAAGGAAAGCAAACGTTGGGCAATCATGTTTTTGTCCGTGTTTGTTAAACTGACTTTAGAAAACAAAGAATGGCAACCCTTCAGTCAGCTGAGCTGGAGTCTGGAGTGGTAGTAGCTGAGAGTCCTCCTCAACACGTCTGAGTGAAGGCTGGTCCCCGGGGGGGGGGTCGAGTGACGCCAGCAGCTGACGGGCTGCAGATCAGGTGACCCGGCGCTGCCTGAGGGTCCGACTGACCCTCGCTCTGCAGCTCACAGGAGAAACGGCTGCTCATGGAGCCCAAACATGATTTTAATCCAGATCTTCACATTTCTGCCCGTCTGACAGATCTTCTCCTCTCCATGAAGGCCTGCTGATATCAAAGGCTGGTTTGGAGCGACGGTGACACAGTTCAGGTAAATTTAGCTCCGGTCAGAGGTGGAATAAAAGTCTCTGCTCGTTAGGATCTAAACGAAGGAGGCCGGGTTTCTGCTGACAGGGAGAGGAGCGGGTCAGAGACTTTCTGAAACAATAAACGCAGCTGCCTGGACTCAGCTCACGGTCAGCAGCTTGCTTGTGTTTCCAGTTTGCTGCAGCTTCAGATGGACTCAGATGATTGTTTGGTTTAAAGCCTCAGAGCTGCTGGACCAACATCAGACCTGATCCAGCAGGTGCAGAAGATCCATCCTCAGATCATTTCTCTTTAAACGGGACTGTTTTATTCAGATTTACAGGATTTAAACTGAACGTTTTTAATAAATGTGGTAAAAATAAAATATTTCACGGCTCATTTTTATGGTTTTGGGAAGCTAAATGTGTCGGTGGCCCACATGTTCCCAGGAGAGGACGTCAGTTAACCCAGCATATCAACAGACACCTCAGACCAACTGTGAAGCACGGTGGTGGAAGGCGGATGGTGTGGGCTCGCTGTGCCGCCTGCAGAATGTCTGCATCTTCTTCATGATTCTATTAAAAACACATTTAATGTTTTTCCGTACGCACGTCCATCTTCCTCTACATTAAAATCCTGCTCTCAGAGCGTCTGTTAGCAGCCGTTTAATTCCCCGTCCTCACTTCAGCCCGACGCCGACAGGCCAGCATCACAGCAAAGACAGCAGGACTGAGGCTGAATAAAAGGATAATCCCGGGTCTGAGTCAGGATGAGCGACATTAAAAACTGCTGAGACGTTTTTTTCTCCTTCCCATCTCATCAGGACCATCATAAATAAGCAAAATCTGAGCTGATGTTCCGTCACAGCTGCTGTTTCTGCAGCACGGATTATTCTTCCAGACAGACGTGTTTCCCCCGCAGCTCAACTACAAACTATATTTAACTTTTCATGAGTCAGCAGTTCTCTGCCTTCAGCTGCTTTGCTCACTTGGACTCAAACAACGGAGCAGAAGAAACGTCTTCTTAAACCCTGATAACATCTCAGGACTCATCTTCCTCACAGAACCTCCTGCATTTATGGAGGTGAGGGAAATTAAATTCCTGATTTACTGTATTTTATATAAGTTACTGTGAATCATTGCTGTACTTTATAATAAGTTAAAATGTTGGCTGTTTGAAGCCAGAGGAGCTCGATTTAATGCTTTTCTAGAAATAAAAAATAATGCATGAAGAACGAATTTATTCCAATTAAGCTTTTTTTTTTTGGTAAAGTCAGATGAAGGGAATAAATTAAGTTCTTTCAAAGACAACAAACAGAAACTATCAAACATCAGCGGCTGGAGTTCAGAAAGATGGAAAATAAAAAACAGATTATTGCTTCCCACCATGAAAGGCAGGCGATCGTGTAATTCACTGTGTGTGTTAGCAAAATATCTCATGAAAGAAATCAATCAGTCCACCTGAATCAAGATGGCCGCCACAACTAATCAACCTTAGCCAAGAACGGCTCCAGCTCCAGATATTGAGCTAAAGTTTGATGTGGTCGCTGAGAGTCGTCCCCGACACTCCGAGCTCTGACAGGCCGTACAAGATGATGATGATTATTATTATTATTGGGGCCTGTACTGCCTCATGCAATGTATGCAGGCACCTATTACTCTACACCGAATAAGGTGTCTCTTTATTATTATTATATGGTCTTCTTCCGTTACCCTTAATGCAGCCCGAACCGGGCAA
>NC_051444.1:1308403-1321887 GCF_001649575.2 Kryptolebias marmoratus
TCAGCTTTAACTCTGCAACCATTTCCAGTACAAAGGTCAAACTTCAGAGGTGGACTCCTCTCGTGTATAGGACC
The DNA here is from genome assembly GCF_001649575.2 of Kryptolebias marmoratus. NCBI lineage: Eukaryota > Metazoa > Chordata > Actinopteri > Cyprinodontiformes > Rivulidae > Kryptolebias > Kryptolebias marmoratus. The sequence continues at coordinate 1,308,478 of NC_051444.1, forward strand.
AGCCCTTTATGATTCCTGTCTGCAACTGATCAGCTCTTGGAGCCATCTTGGTTCAGCACGGACGCACACCTTGGCAGGCCCCGTCAAAGTTTCTCCAGGAACTTTCTAGTTATTATTATTATTATTATTTAAAATGAACTGTTAGGAGACAACTTGTCTGCACCAGGAGTTGGTGTAAAAACAACAAATAAATAAATACACTGAATTAATTGTTCAAATTTGCTCTTTTTAAACTTTAATTGTTAAAAAAGAAAACCATGAAAGTAGTTTAATTTTAAAGAGTTTGTCGGATCCATCAGTGCTCAGACGGCACGTTGGGGACGACTCTCAGCTGTAACCACGCCGACTGTCAAACTGACCTTTTTGGTGTTTCATTAGATCGATTAGCTGTGGCGGCCATCTTGAGTTAATCAGCTGTTGACGTTAATCCGGTGATTACCGTTCAATGGGTGGGGAGATATTTTGCTCACAGACAAACCCGGTCTCGGTGAAAACGCCGACAGGAAGTGTTGGCTGTGACTTCCTGCGTTCAGTCAGCTGTCGGCAGTAAAGCTCTGTAATCCTAATCCACTCCGACTGGAGCCTCAGCAGGTGAGCCGTCTGATTTAAGACGGCAGGAAAACATTCTGGCTCCACAGCGTCGGCAGAGTGATGCTGCTGTCATCCTTCTCCTCCGGCATCGCCATGGAAACACAATCTACTCTTCCACTCATCTGAGGAGGAGGAGATGGAGCCCAACTCTTTCAGGTCCTGTTTTAAACCACTGAGCCCATCAACACAGACCTAAAAGTCATTTAGGCGCGAACAGAAATAAGGTTCAGGTTTTCAGTCAGGATAGTTTCTGTCGAAGAAGCTTCAATAACCCCGAGAAACGGAGCAGAGGAGGAGGAACGCTCACATTAACATGCTCCTCGAGCGCCTCGGCTCACTTCTAACATAACCTCGTCTTTGTGTCCGCAGACGAGTTCAACTGTTGGCCAGGATCTGAGCGCGCACACACACACACACACACACACACACACCTGATTATCTGCTAAAATCAGGGGACATCTGAGAATTGTCCCGCTGACAGAGGAGACCTGGTCGGTGGAATAAAACGAACATGCTCTTCATACTTTTAGCCAAAATGTTTGTTCCCAGCTGCAGGTTTGTGTCAGGATAAAATCAGCATAAAGGGATTTTATTTTTTATTGTTTGAATGTTAAACTTCTTTAAAATCTGCTTCAGCATCCTGGCTCTATTTATGTCTTATGTTTCTTTTAGTATTTAGCTACCATTCTGCTACTTCTAGCTTCTAACAAACCTTTTAGCTAGTCTTTGAATAGCTTTAGCTTTCAGCTCTTTTGCCTTTTTCCGTTTCGGCTCGTGTTTTGGTCCTTTGGGCTTTTAGCTGGCCTTTTTCAGGGACGTGTTTTTAAGCTGAAACACACACCTTGGTTCCGTCCACGCTGATGATGCGGTAGCTGTTCCGGGAGCTGTCGTAGAAATAGGAGACGGTGACGGCCTGCTTGCTGGCAGGAACCCAGTTCTTCTTGGTGGTGGGATCGATCTGGAAGACGTGGGCCCTGGTGGTGTAGATCGGCTGCTCCCTGCAGAGACGAGGACAGAGACAGGGGGGGGGACAAAGTTACGATCAACTCTTAGCCAACAGCCTCCTAACACCTCGGTGTCTCAGAGTCCCGGGACAAGCTGCAGGTGATAATGTAACAGAAACCTGTACGGTAAATCCTGGAGGAGACCCGCAGCCATTAGCACATCAACACCGTCCCTCTCCGAGGTGTCAGTGACACATTTCTGCTCCTACGTGTTAGAAAGTGTGCACGAAGTCTGCTTTCCTGCCAACAAGGCTCTCCAGACAGGCGGCTACTCGTCGAGAAACAATCAAATAAAATAATCCAACCATTTCTGCACCAGTGTCATGTTATTACAGTCTGGATCCAGCTGCTGGCTTCATACTTCTCTTCATTAATCAGCTTTATTCCTAACATTTAGTTTGAGGGGGAAGTCGAGCAGCTCAGAATATAAAACCTTCCTAACGTCAGATCTGAGCCCACTGACAGCTGTCGCTTCTGAAGGTGAGGCCAGGTAACGGCCTGAAGAGCTCTGCTGGAAACAATTAGATGGAGGCAGGATGAGACGAGTCAGCAGAAACCTGAAAAAGGGACATGTCGGGAAAATAAAGTGCAGAGAAGACACTTTAAGAAGCTCAGCATCTGTGTGAAAAAACTCCTGAAATCATCTTTGAACATTTTACTGGTTTATCCTGAAACCTCACCTAATAATGTTTTACACACAGGAACGTCTGAAGTCGAGCTGAAGGAGTGAAAGTTGGTTTCATGTGGATGAAAAGTTAGATTTCTCCTTTTAGGAGCATTTATAATTAAAAGAAACTTACAATCTTAGACTCTCTTCTTGAATCTCTTCTGAAAAATGTCTATTTGTAACAAATATGGAAGCTAAGAAGTAAAATTTGAGTCAATCCAAGGTTGACAAAAGGCAGTTCAACCCTCCACCGGTAAGGTACGAAACGGTTGCCAGTTGTGAATTTAACATTTGCACATTTCAGTGCGGCCGCCATCCATGAACTGAGGCTGTGATTTGCTGCAGAGCTGTTGGATGTCAGTCAATTCATCCCGTCACCAAATCAGGACAGTTTCGTATCAGTAAGGTGCAAAATGGCCGCCACGCCTAATTACCAGACTTCAGCCGTTCAGACACCAGATCCCCGTTTCCCTCCTGCAGCTGCAGAGCATGAAGTCAGGCTACAGCCGTGTTCCTCCCTCTGTCACATCGTACCTTCGCAGTTTGTAAAACCATCTTGTTTTGGGAGGTTGCTGCCACAGATCTGTTCTCCTGCCCACATTCAACCACTTTTGTTTGTTTCCTATCCGGATTTAATCTTCTGGATGATCACAGGTACGGTTCGGCCCCCACATCTCAGGGCAGGAGAAATCTTAAAACGCAGCTCAATTCAAATCAGGCATTAAACTCCACGATCAGGTTAAGCTGTGCTTTCTCTGCACTTCATACAAGCAGCATCTGCTTCAACACCTGGACAGTCAACAGGAAGTGCTTCGGTTACTCGAAGTAAAACATTTAATGTGACAGAGCACACTGCATGGTGTGGAATCCAACACTTTATGAAATAAATGCAGGAAAACACAGATTTAGTTGCTGCATGGGTCAGAAGTGGGTCAGAAGTGTGTTGGAGCAGAGGAACAAGGAAAACCTGCAGGATGGAGGCCCTGAGGACCAGGATTGGTCCCCCCTGTCTTAATGGATGCAGCCATCCAACCCAAACAGAGGTTCTATATTTCAGAGCTGCGTGTGATTAGAAAATACAAACTCCTGTGGGTTCAGACCGTCGCTGTCTGCAGGGCGTTCATGTTTTAATAATCCCAGACAGACAGGTCAACATGCTGCAAATATTCATGAGCTAATAAAGCTTCGACTTCCATCCGGATTAGAGTTCTCAGACAAATGAAAGCCTAATAAATTTGCTGTCCCCTTTAAGCCTAATCTCCATCTTTATCTGCTTTGAGGGGAAAAAATAAAAACAAAACCCATTATACAGATCACTGCTGTCGCTCTCTGAGCACACACACACACACACGCTGACCTTTGCTGCGTGTGTGTGTGTCAGCCTGGCAGCAGAAGACAAGTGAATGGCCAACAGTGAACACATGGATGCTCTTACACAACTGTTGGTGAAATCTGCTTTTCACAGATAAAAAAGGCATTAAGTTGATTGATTTTAATTCACTAAAAGTCAAACAAACAAACATTCTGCTCCTGCTGAGTCCCGTCTGTCCCCATCTGCTGCTCTGAATAATTTACAGGTGTGTGTTTCTCTCAGGGGGGGGCAGGTCTGAACTGTCTGCAGACACACAAACACAACTGAAGGAATGCATATCGCCCGCCGACTATCGTATCAAACATCTAAACAGATCAGAGGATGACTCAATATCTGTCAGACTGACTGACTTGTAGCCCTTCGTGTGTCAGTTAGCTGTGGCAGCCATCTTGAATCAGGTTGCAGTCGTTCATCCAGTGATTCTTTGAGCGTTTCGTTAAAATCCATTCAGATAACACGGAGGGAGTTACACAATTTCTTCATTATTTAAAGTAAAACTGTTACTTTTGATTTGTTTAAACACTACCAACTCTAAAAGAGAGAATAAAGTGGAATTTCCTAACATTTCCAGCCTTTTACAAAGATAGAGCCACACTTTGAACTCATTTCACCGCACTGACCTGCAGGTATTTCTGGTTTTGTGGCGTCTTTTACAAATAAAAGAAAGAAAAACGTCTCGGTATGAGAAAAAACTGCTTCGTTCAGATTCCTGAGTTTAAGAAAACACAGCAGGCTAATTCTCCAACAAACATGTCAGTCAGAAACTGAGTCTGCAGCTTTAGACACAAACTGCAGGTTTTAAACTTTATCTGATCAACAACAGGAAGAAGTTCCTGAAAATCAACCAAAACCAGGAACCTAAACTGTATTTTTAGTCAAGAAGGTCTGAATCTGAAGCTTTTATAGATTTATTTATTCGTTTTGTCAGGGACGAATGATCCAACAAACAATCACAAGTTTGAATTTATTGTGTTTTGAAATATATCCAAACACCTCATGAATATTTGGTCCGATGTCCCTCAACAAATGTCTCCATGAAGCTCCCGGCTGATATCTGACCACTCTTCCTCCTCCTCTTCCTCCTCAGAGTTAATTTAAACTGGTTGGTTTCCTGGTTTCAGATCCGGCTTCAATCAGAGTCCGCGAATTATCCGTCAGGTCGAGGTCGCAGCTTCGGAAGACTGACGTGTGTTTGGGATCATTGTCCTGTTGGACCCAACTGTGTCCAAGTTCCAACCGTCCAGCTGCTGGTTTGAGGTGAAGATGAAAAGTTTGGAGGTAGTCCTCCTCCTCCTTCCATCCACTTTGTACCAACACCATGGTGGACACTAATGGACAGGGACACTAATGGACAGGGACATTGGTGGCAGAATTGAGTCTTGGTGGTTCCTGGGTTCTTCCTGAACATCAGAACCAGTTTCCGTCCATCAGAGGGACTTGTCGTATGTCCCAGGTCTTTCAGTAAACGGCTCAGACAAAGAGTTGGACACCATGTTTGGAGGAGGTGTGTTTCCAGCTGCAGACCCAACAGGGCAAGAATATGAATGAGTCTGTTTCCAGGAGAGGATCTCCTCATTCGTCTCCGTCCCAGTGGGACTCCATGAGGTCCTCAGCTGAATGAGGAGGACATCTCCTCCATTTTCAAACATCTGGAGGCAACAACACAAACCTGTTAAATGCAGCACTTTAGTTTTAGGGATGCGATACAAACTGAAGAAGACTTTCAAGCTGAAACCAGAAGCATTCCTCCGTCACCTGCAGTCATTTTACACGGCCGGATAATGGGCTTCAGTCTGTGTGCTCTAAAAAAAACACAAGGACTTTGTGTTTCCGTCCACTCAGGGAGACTTCAGAGACAAAAGCCTCGTTATTCTGGGTGCAGTTTGCTGAGGAAGGCTGGAGGTGAGACCATTTATCCTTCCTCACCTTCCTCACCTTCCCTGCTGCTGCTGACAGCAACACCTGGACACGACAGGAGAGCTTTTCTGCTCCGAGGACAGAAGATCTGCAGATCAGTTTCCAGGACCAACAGTAAACAAAGAAACAGCCAAGAATAAATTCATATCTGAACTGAGGCTCTGTTGCTGCAGAGAGACCATTACTGTAAAACCACCCGAGCTTTCACAGCCTTCGTGAAATGACCCAAACTTCAGGATTTCATCTGCATCCTGCCTCATCCTAACAAGGACCGAAGGAAGGTTTCACTATTATCATTAATTTAAAAGTTTCTAAAAGATATTTCTTCTTCATTATACGGAACTGTACTGAACAGCATCAACAGCATGAAGGAGGTTTTATCAGATGGGACAAGTTGTAATTTATTCACTTAAAATGATTTTGATTTGATAAAAGAGTAAATCCAGGAGGATAAATGGAAGATGACTCTCAGCTACTACCACGCTGAACTTCAGCTCAGTTTCTGTAAAACTGACCAACTTGGAGCCATTTTTGTTATCTTTGCTAACAGACAAACAAACTGCTTTCTGTCCTTTTAAACAAGTGAAGTCAAACTTCCTGGTTAGAAATGGAATCTTAAAGGATCAGATTTTAAACTGTTGATAAATTTATTAAACGTTTTGTTTGTTTTTAACCATCATATTAAAGCCGATCCTCCAGCTGAGCTTCAGTCTTTTCTCAGATTGTAGCTGAATCTACAGATGGCTGGTTAAGATCTGAGGTTAATCAGGAAACTGTTAAATGATTCATTACGAAAAATTATTAGTAGCTTTTTCCCCTCATTTCATAATAAACCTCTTCAGGAACACTGAACTCAAACAGTTAAATCACATTTAAGGTGCAAAAAGACACAATTTACAGTAACTGTGCTGTGAAATTATTCTACTTTCATTCATGTTTCTACCGGACCTTCAGAACCGGAGCCAGCAGCTCATCATGTAACAGAGGCAGCGGGCCAACATCCCGCAGGTTCCCCGAGAGTCCGGCTTCATCCCGCAGCAGATGGCCTCCTGGGCTTCAACCATCTGCTGAGGACGACTTCAATCCCCGCTCCCGGTCCTCGGGCCTGGAGGTTCTCCTCCAGACCGGAGACGGAGCTCCGAGGAGGCTTAAAGCAGCCGAAGGAGCCGCAGCCTAATCAACGAGCGCTAAGCCTTCAGCTGTGGTCCTCTGTTCAGGCAGGAGATTATCATCTCTGCCTGTGTTGGAGGCTTACTTTAAATAGCAATATGCTGATTGTGTCCTGGCCTGGAAACACACGGCTTCACAGCTTCTGTTGGACTGGTTCCACAAACGCAGAGCTGGAGCTGCAAAATGGCTCCTGAAGTCTAATTCATGCCTTTCTTTCTGCTTGCTGCTGAACAAAAAACAAAAAAACTGAGTTTCACCCTCATTATTAAGATTTAACAAACCACCGCCGTGCTTCAGAGGAGGTCGGAGCAGACGACCTTCCTCACGCTTCAACGAGGAGTTTCAGACCAATCAACACAGGAACGGAGAGCAAGGCATGCTGGGACATCCTGTCCAACCACTCCAACACGTTACAGTAAATTTAAACAAACAAAAATAACATTTTACCTCAAGTTTTCACCAAGTCTTTCATCCATTTATTGACTTTTTATTGAATTATCTGATTTATATGAACTGCTTCCACATATTAGAGTTTTGCTTTTGTTACTTTTATTCTTATAGAGCTGAGATGATTTTATTATATAAATTTTACTGTTTCCTCAGTCTTTTTAATGCTTTTGCAGCTTATTGTGCTCCTAAATTATCACGTTTACAGCAGTTTTCTTTTGTTTTTATCTGCGGAAAAAGAACTTTGTGTTGAAAACTGCGTCTTAGTTTGATTTGAAAACTACAGCCGTTAACTTATGTGGGTGAGTTTTACGACTGGTGAATAATCTACAACTTTGTTTAGGAGTCAAAGAGAAAGAGGACCGACAGTGACCTGAACACACACACACACACACACACACACACACACCTTATCAGCTCGGATCCTTTACAGCAGGACATCAGCAGTTTTATCAGAATCAAACATGTTGCACAACCCGGAGTTCAGACCAGACAGAAAACTTTTCTGGAACGATTCTGTTTTCAAAAAGAAACAAACATTTAAAATAAAAAAAGAACTTTCTTTGCAGAAAGATGAATATTCGTTGTGATGTTTCCTCAGAGAATACAAAGTCTGCAGCATTGATCACATCTGCGTTTGGCAGGAAGGAAAGTCGTCCAGGAAGTTGGTTTAATTTGTCCCAAATCTGGGATGAAAATCCTCTGAGGAGCTTCACTGATGAAGGTTTGAGCTCCGGGTCGAGTCAGAACCTCACCAGGATCAGAGTCTCCACCGTTCCTCGTTTCAAAGCAAACAGAACGAAACGTTGACCTCATCCTGAGGTAAACCGCTCACCTTTCTACGCCTGTTAGCAAAATCTGTCATGAACCAGTGGACAGAAGCTCTGAGGAAACCTCCACAACCTTGAGTCCACCACATTCAAGATGGCCGCCACAGCTGATAAACCTTAGCAAACACAGAAATGGCTTCAACTCAGGCAGCCTTACAGAAACTGAGCCACAATCTGATGTGGTAGTAGCTGAGAGTCATTTACAACAATCTGACAGGATTGTCTGTTAGCAAAATAACTCCTGAACCACTGGATGGATCTGAATCAAACTTTCAGGAAGTAATCTGCAACTGGTTCCCATTAGGAACCAACCCCATTCAAGATGGCCGCCACAGCCAGCTGACCTCAGGAGCAGCTAAAATGGATGCAAGAATCCAGGGTGGTAGTAGCTGAGAGTCTTTCTCTGAGCGTTAACAGATAGCTCATCAGATTGAGGCTAAAATAGTTTAAGGTTTGACTGAAACAGACGTTTCTCTGTCATTTCTCACCAGATTCAGAAACGGAGCATTTATCTCATCATTTAGGATTTTAAAACATTATTTTTTGGAGTTCTGCTGAAACAAACCAACAGCAGCTTTAACATCTCTCCATGTTGTCCAGACTTGCACCGGGGTCTTTAAAATGTTTAATATTTGCACCGATCTCAGAGAAAACAGTCCTCTCTGAGCCCAGACTGAGGCTCGGCGCAGACGCAGCCAAGGAGACGATCCGTTCCTCCTTCCAGAACGTCTCCAGCTGTCAACCCATACAACCGGTTGTCTCCGACTGAAACCGCAGAGCTGGAAAAATAAAACAACTTGTTTCTGTTTCTCTGTCGGTAGGTGTGACCTCCTGTCTTGGCCCGGCTGCCTGCTGCTGCTGGTCCTCCGGACCGGTTTCATGACACGACAACTCCTTCAAACCGGTTCGCTGACTGAGTCAAACTCAGGAGAGAACAAAACTGGTTTCACACCCAAGAATAAAGTGCAGAAAAAAACAATCCATTCTCCTCACTTTCAGTGTCATCTGTGACCATCAAGGCCTCATGGTTCAAGATAAATCGAGTTTGTTTGCATAAATTAATCAGAATAAGTGTCTGAGAGAAAGTACCTGTGATTAACCCGAATAAAACGGAGTGTGTGAAGGAAACTCAGTTGTGTATGAATCTGAAGTGAGCTGCTGATTGCATAACTGTGGCACTGAGCCACACAGTCAACACTCAGCACAGCAAACTGTGGAGGCAAAATAATGTACTGTTCCCTGTAAAGCACAGTGGGAGTACACACCACTACCTAGAGCCCTGTGGAAACACACACACACACACACTCCCACAAGTGCCATCTCTCCTTATTAGTGGGCAGTGTTGACTCCGACACTTCCATCAGAACCCTCAGAGCCACATTTACACAGAAAAACACTGAAAAATCTGCTCATAAATTACATTTAAAGTCAGAATTAAAATAAAAAAACAGCCCAGCAAGAACGACGCTGAAGTTGGCTTCCGATTTCACCTCAATAAAGGGATATTCCACAGATTTTTTAAAAATTAATTTAGGGTCAGCTCCAGTTCAAAAACTACAACACTTAAACTCTTTTAAACTGGACTAAATTATTATATATATCAGAAACTCTGAAATGTAGTTTTTGAATCGTGACCTCTGTATTGTATTTGTGGAAGCTAAAAAAAAAGAACAATTTCTGTTTTTATGGGGTTTTTTTTTGCATCTGGACCACCTAAGTTAGAAAACTACGAAACTGTGTTTTAAATAATCTGCTTTTAGCACAGAATTAATTTAGTCCAGATTTGAACAATCTAAGAGTTGACATTTTTAAACTGGATCAGATGTTAAAAACAAAAAAACTTTAACTTTAATAAACACAATAAAGCTTTCAGTGATCAATTTTATAACAAATATAGAATAAAGTAGTCTTAGTTTAAACAGTGTTGTTTATTTTTAACTAAACCACTTCCAGAGAGTAAAACGAGCATATAAACTGATCTTTTATTAATTGCACAAATGCAATAAGTTTTAAAGAGTCTGTTTTCAGTGTAGAATCATTTAGTCCAGGTTCAAACAATCGAAACGTTGCAGATTTTGATTTGGAGGTTAAAATAAAATTAAAAAAAAGGTGGAATAGCCCTTTTCCAAACTGAAATCAGAGGCCAACTTCAGCGAGGTAATCTCAGTGCCAGGGTCTTTCACGCGCACGGACACGCACCTATGATCAGCGATAATACAGTTACATTTACCCAGAGCTTGTCAGGAGAATGAAACAGAAATTTTGTTGTATTTTAGCCAACAGACATATTTGAGTCTGCTGGTGATGAGAGGCGCTCCCCGGGTTTACTCACCCCATTGCCGCGGACTTCAGGTACAACTCCTTTTAATAATCTGTATTTACTGCTCAGGAGGATTATATTTTATTAGTTAAAAGTCCTCAAGCTGTCAGTGGTCTGTAGAGTTCATAACCCCCTCTGCCAGGTCCGAGCAAGTCCTCCTGCTGCTGAGAGGCAAGTGAAATGTGAGAGCACTTCGGAAAACTCGATTCGCCGGGCTGTCAGGCTCGCTCCAGCAGAACCCCGTTCAATTCAGGAAGTTTTTTTCCTCTCCCCGCTCGCTTTTCCTGTTCTCGCGCGCGTGCGTTCAAATCCAGCGTCGGGATGTTTTTTCCTCGGTGTCCTCCGACATTCGGCGCGACTGAATTAAGTTTGCATGTCCCCGCTTCGTCGCTGCGCGGAGTTTCTTTCTGGCTCCCCGGCCGGATCGTGTTTCATGTGACGGGCAGCAGCAGCGACACGGAGCGGCTTCCACCCGCTCCGTCCACCGCAGCCGCCCACTCTTTACAGAAACATGCGGTTTCTGCGTGAAACCGCACCATCTCAGAGCCAGAAACAAATTAACAAAATATATGACCGTTATATATTTTCCCAACTAAAGTACACTTACATGTTTTAAGCGGCTGCGTTGATTTTCAGAAGCTTAACACAAATTAGACTAAATCGCCGCTGCAGTTAACAAAACCACAAATTAGCTTTTATTTTACTCTAAATGTGTCTCTTTAACTCAGCTTACATGAAATGTCCAAATAAGCGATTTTTAAATAACCGTGGAGTAACAAAAATTAATTACAGACAGGTGCGCACGCCCCCGGAACTGAAAATCGCATTTGCGTGTTCCAGGAGGAAACATTTCAGAGATGCTCTGCAGCGCCGTTGCTAAAACTGACAACATTCCCGTCGTTTAAAGGTTTGTTCTTAAATCTCATGATCTAAATGCATTTGTTATAGTTTTGTTTGTCGTTTTTAATTGTAATGAGTATGTTTTATCCCGGAAACAGGAAACTGTCTGTAAATAAGTTTAAAAAAGTATTTTTATGGGTTAGCAGCAGCAGCTAGAAGTAGCTTGATGCTTTTCTGACTTTTCCTCTCAGAATCATGGCCGAGACGTCAGAAAACCCGAAGAGCTACGAGGATCTGTTTGCTCACAGGTTTTCTTCGGAGGATGAGGAGTACCAGCAGTACCTGAGCCGACCTGCTGACCCCCCACCCGTCGTGGAGGACTGGAGGAGCCGAGGGGGGAACCAGAGAGGCAGAGACAACCGGTAACAAAAGAAGGCTCAAAGTCAGGCTGGTTCGTTGCAGAGGCGCTTCAATGTGGTTTAAATTAAGGATTAAGGATCTACTGAATGAATACATTCAGTTGGAGTCAACATTTTGAGTTTAGAGGTCAAAGTGAACACAATAATAATCAAAACAACAGCAAAGTGGCTTAAGTATGAGTCCAAAACAAGATGAGAACTACAAATATTATGTGGTTTAAACATAAAAGAAGAACAAAATGAACGCAAATACTGTTGCTACCCAAATATCTACAGGCCTGAAAAGATCATAAACAAAGTTGTTGTTTCTAAATGATAAATAAATAAATCCAGAGACTCAAACTTTGCTTTCTGTGAACTCATGTCCGGCTCCGTGTTGTTTAGAGACGTTCCCATCAAGATCTGTTTCTGCAGCGTCCAGTTTTTCCTTTTTTTGGTCTTAAACATCATTTTACTTACATCTTAAAGGTTTATATTTGTTTTTTCTTCCATCAACATTTTATATTTTTAGTTTTAATGCGTTTTATCAGGGTTTTGTCTGAGGGTTCAGATGTTTTTACGCTGGAACAAAACTTGTGAAAGAGTCCAGTTGTGCGTTTCTGAATGAAATCTTTTCAGTAATTCATTATTTTTAATCCACATAGGTCTAAAATAAATATAAAAAGTCTTAAATGTTTGTTCAGTTTTCCCTTTAAATGTGTTTTAAGTAATAATATTTTAGGATGCTCAGAGCAAAGATTTGTCTGTTTTTAGCAGAAGAAACTTGTTGATGTTAATCATCACTAAAGATCTTTTCTCTTCTGTTCAGTAAGAAAATCCAGTGATATAATTTCCTGTCACAGAAATCTGACTCGCTCCCTCACGGTGAACATCTGCAGATTTTTATTCTTCTGTCTGAATTTGTACATGTTAGCTGCTGGCTGGAAGTGTAATAAACTTGGACCGGTTTTCTCAGGGGAACACGTCTCAACACCGGATCGTTTGGCTCCAAACAGAACCAAGAGATCGCTGCTGTGGATCTTAAATGTTTTGGTTTTGTTCTTTAATTTCAAACATCTCAGTACTTCGAACCGCTGGTAGGTTTCTTTTTCTTTTTCTGTGTGTTCACTTTAAGACTTTATTTTATCCTTGCTTCCCTCCAGGTACCAGGACCGGCGCGGACCTCGAGGCCGGGGGTGGGGAGGGGAGCGCAGCTGGAGAGGGGACCACCGTGGGCAGCAGCCCTGGCCTGACAGAGACCGGCACTGGGGTCATGGGAGCGGGTATCAGTCAGGACCTCCAGGATACAACTCCCATCACCAGAGACCACATTATGACCGTTATTAACCCCTAAAATACATCGACTCTTCCCCGATTCTTAGAAACGATAAGCTGAGCCTTTGAGCGTTAAACTTCTTGTCAGTGATGATTTATTGTAGCCAATAATCTTATTTTAAAGCAGTTTCTGTTAACATCCGTCTGCATGTTTTATATTTGTGAAACGTCACAGATGAGTTTTGTTTCTGCGTGTTGATATCAGTAAAACTGGACAGTGTTGATCTCACAGGGAATCTGAAATTAAAGGAAAAACAATCGTAATTCAGCTCTATTTTTATCTCATCTAATTTCTCAAGAAACTGGTATTTTTCTAATAAATGTTTATGTTGTGATTTATGAAGCCTTTTTTTATTTGGAAGACCCAGGACACCCTGAGGAAGACCCAGGACACCCTGAGGAAGACCCAGGACACCCTGAGGAAGACCCAGGACACCCAGAGGAAGACCCAGGACACCCAGAGGAAGACTCAGGACACCCTGAGGAAGACCCAGGACACCCTGAGGAAGACCCAAGACA
>NC_051444.1:1323844-1327204 GCF_001649575.2 Kryptolebias marmoratus
ACGCCTTGGGATTCCCCCGGAGGAGCTGAACCAAGTGGCTGGGGAGAGGGAAGTCTGGGTCTCCCTGCTTAGGCTGCTGCCCCCGCGACCCGACCCCGGATAAGAGGAAGAAGATGGATGGATTATTATTAAATTACTGCAGCCTGAAGATGACTAACTTGAATCAGAGTCTCACCAACACCAAACTCAGGTGTCATTCTGTGGATTTCCTCACCGGTCCTGGTGAAGACGGGGTTAATGTTTCCTTTGTAAATCAGCTGTGACGATGATGATGATGATGATGATGAGGGAGGAAGGGGGTTAGGGTCAGAGTGAGGGGGATGTGCTGAAGCTGCTGTCACCACAGTAATCAGTTCAGATGAAATAATCTCATTCATGAGAAGATTTTCTGATTCTTTTAGTGTCGGCGTTCACTCCTGTTCTCCTGTTTATTTCCTTCTTACCTTTTTATCAAACTACTTCAGCAAAACTCCTTTTAGCTAGAGATTTGCTCATTTTAGCTACTGTTTTTCTAACTTTAATTTTAGTATCAGTTACTTCCAGCTAATACTTTAACATCTGTTTTTATGATTTTAGCTTTAGCATCTGCTTTGCTAAACTAAGCTACTGATTTGCTCATTTTAGCTGCTGTCTTGCTACTTTTAGGTACTATTCTGCCACTTTTGGCTGTTTGGCTCCTTTTAGCACCTGTGCTGCTGCTTTCAGCTGCAGATCTGCTTCTGTGAACTTTTAGCCTCTTTTCTGCTTCCTTCAGCTTTAACAGCTCAGCAGTGATTCAGCTCAGCATTAAAGTTACGTTCCATCAGAAAAATGTTGTTTCTTTAGTTTATCTTTAATAAAAATCTTTCTTGTTCGTCTACAGCTGATAAACTTTTGGAGTCAATGCAATTAAAGATGGCCGCCACAGCTAATCTGCCTCACATGGTCACACCTAACATTATTCTAAAAATGCCATTTATTGTCTTAGTTTGAAACCCTGGTTGCGGGTGATATGCATTCCCTCAAGCAACACTAGTTTTATTTTATTTAGAGATTTATTTATTCAACGAGCACATCAACCTTTGCATCCATTCTGCGTCATGTTAATTAAATTTGAATTAAAAGTGATGATGCATCCTCCTGTTGGAACAATGGAAAGAGCCACAGCGAGGGATTTTCTGCCAGGCTGTCAGGCTTCATGTGGCCTGTTTGTGACGATGCGATGTGACAGCACTGGAGACAGTGTGCTGTGGGCCGTGTCCTTGGTGATGAACTCATCCACCACTATCATCGCTCTGCTCCAGCCCGTCCTCGTGCACACCATGCACTCCAGCCTCTTTTCACCGTCACACACGAGCACACAGGCCCTGCAGCGCTCGGCGACCTACATCTGGTGTTGGAGAGTGCAGGGCTGAGGCCGGCCCGGTCCCCCCAGCAGGCCACACACACAGTGCTCGTGTGAGTCTGAATGGATGCTCTGCTTTCGTGTTTGGAAAGAAAAGCTCGGTGCGAACACCATCTTAGTGCACAAACACGTGCAAATAGAAACCATAAGGAATGGGTTTAACGCTGCTGCAGCTGGGGTTTGACTGCATCTTGTCCTCTGCTCATCCAGCTGAACATCCTATAAGTTAATCATGCAGCTGCTCAGGTCATCCGTGGAAAAGGAGAGTGGACTCGGCTGCTGAGTGCAGCTTGTTAGCCTGATTAGATCTGCTGGGGTCTGAAAACACGACATGCACCACGCTGAAGAGAGAACCGCTGATTCTGTCATACTTATGATAAACACCAAACTTCTACTTACTTCTACTTAACCCCCCGGTGGTTCCGAGGGCTTCAGGAGGGTTAAATTAGTCTCACCTTGAACAAGTGTTTCTGAATAAAGTCGAATAAAATGAAACTATACACCAGGAAGCAGTCCATGACTTTTTTTGGCCTCTGGGGAACTTGCTTTCTGGAACAACACATCTCTTTCTTCTGCATTTTGTAGAGCAGACTGTTTTAGACAGTGTGTGTGTGTGTGTGTGTGTGAGACATCTGTCAGATTATAGAGGAAAGGAAAGGCATCACTGAGCATCCTCTGCACACAACAACATGCAGCAACTAAAACATTCAAAGAAGCGTAAACCTAAACTAAGTTTTGAGTTTGGATAATTTTAAAACTAAGTTCTGATTCTGTCTACTGCAGATAAGACACTGACTGCTCGTAAGGACGGAGCCAGGAGACCCGGAGGAACGTTCCTCTGCAGCCCGGAGCTGAAGGACAGGTTGTCCTCCTGGACCTTTCATGTGTGACTTAAAACAGGTTTTTATTTGGTTTATACACCAAAATGTTTTATAGTTAAAAACTGAAGGAAGGACAGACAGAAGCTAAAGAACCATCAAAATATTTCATACGTTTATTTATCAACCTGAAATACAAAAAAACATCGTTTCAGCTGATTGCATCTGTTTTTTATACTATATTTAGCTACTGTTCTGCTATTTCTAGTTAGATCTTTGATATGTTTAGCTTTCAGCTAGTGTTCTGCTACCTTTAGCTTTAACAGCTCAGTTTCAGCTTCTTCAGTAAACTCTGGATTTTCACAATAAAAGCCCTTTCTTCAGTTTCTAATTCAGGTCTGAAGCTGTTGGTGTCTCTGACAACATGACTCAGCACGGCTGAGATGAAACCTTCGGCTCCTTCAGAAGCCTCGGTCCGGCTGTCAGTGTTCCTGAAGAGGCTCATCCAGCCGCCCACACAAAATACAGACAGAACCACCAGAACTCCTGGATTTGTCCTCTAGTGCCAGGAAGTTTGTCCCATCTCTGCAGAGACCCAGAAACACAAAGCGGGTGGAGGCCAGAGGTCTGACTGCGTCTCATGCTTGTGGGTGGAATAAAAACGGATTTTCTTGGATCTTTCTCTCTCTGAAGGCTGGCTAAGTGGGCAGCCAGCAGCAGAAGCTATCAGGTCTCAGTGACTCACCTGACAGCCTTCATGGATCCATCTCCTCATCAAAGCCCACTCACAGCTGTCTGAGAGGGCCTCCGTTCCACACCAAGCTGCACCTTATGCAACAAAAGAGCATTTCAGCTTTTTCCTCACAGGCAGCTCAAGTTCAGCAACTTCACTCAAATCTATACATTAAATCTACCCCTGAAGTCAGGGGTCACCAGGAGGTCAAATCAACATTTTATATGAGAAACAAAATCTTTGGTAGAACTTGAGGCACCGAAGTTACTAAAGCAGCTGAAAAAAAACTGAACGAAACATCAAAAGATGCTGAGGAGCACTAAGATCTGAGGAACCCGGTCCTGTTGGAGCTCTAAACCTGGTCCTGTTGGAGCTCTAAACCTGGTCCTGTTGGAGCTCTAAACCTGGTCCTGTTGGAGCTCTAA
>NC_051444.1:1328506-1335982 GCF_001649575.2 Kryptolebias marmoratus
TCTAAACCCGGTCCTGTTGGAGCTCTAAACCCGGTCCTGTTGGAGCTCTAAACCCGGTCCTGTTGGAGCTCTAAACCTGGTCCTGTTGGAGCTCTAAAGTTAAACGGGTCACAGGAAGTTGAACTGAGGTTTTAGATGTTTAACAGTTTTTAAAGAACCTCAGACTGAGGACCACGATGACGTCCTGCTAACTTTAATCTGATCAACTCTCTTCACTCCAAACCCTTTTTTCCCACATAAACATATTTTAAAACCTTTATTTCAGCCTTCTCTAACCCGGTTCGCTCACTCAGGTCCTGATGATTTTATCTGAGCCCAAATTAATTTCTCTGATTCTTTTGGAACCAAGGAAACAAAAACAACATTTTAAAACCTGAAGAAGAAAATCTCTGCAGCTGATCCCTTCTGTAGTTTTTACACAGCTCCACCTAGTGGCAGAAACAGGAATGAGGAGTTTATCACAGAAGCACTTTTACTACAGTCATGATATATTTTATTGCTGAAAAGCTGAAAATAGACACTTCATTTGATCCTGAATGTCTCGGTTTAACATGTCAGCGACGTGAACACCATGAAGTCATAAGTTACTGGTAAACAACGGACAGATGAGGTCTTTACACAAAAACATGTAGAAATATGAAAAAAATACCTTCAATAAATGTTTTGTCAGCACAGATGGATAAAATAAACCTGATGACAGGTGCAGCTTTACCTTCTTTAACACAGACGGACACGAGTGTTAAATTATTTACAAGTGAACAAAAACAAGTGATTATATATACACCACTACATTTATACAGATCCTTAACTACACACACACACTCTCACACACACGTCATTATTCCAGGAGATCCTGAGGCACTAGGGTCCGTTTCTAGCAGTCCAGTCCTCCCAGTAGTCTGAGGTCTCCCTGGTTTCGTACCAGTTTTACAGCCTGATGAGTCTAAATGTAGTAGATGATCTCCGGGATCTGCCCGTCCTCCACCGACGTGCCGTTGTTGTTTCCAGGCGAACTGAAGAAGAAAAACGTGGTCTTGGTCCCCGTTGTTGATTCCTGGGTCACTTTCTTCAAACCTTTCGTGCCGTAATGTGAATCTGGACCCTGAGCGGTAACAAGAAAGGAAAAGGTTTGGGTTTTAAACGGATCGGTTTGGTTTATTTTTGGTGCCTGAAGGAGCTCAGACTGACTTTCAGCGTGGCGCAGGCAGTGTAGCTGACATTAGGCAGGATCTCAATGGGCTCCTTGAACATCACTCTGAAGGTGTTAGCTGAGCCGTCGCAGCTGAAACCCGTGTCGTTCTGACCCAGTGTGATTCGTTTATCGCTCTCTATGATCTGAAAACAACCAAAGAGGAGCAAATGATGAGAGAAGGGCTCTGAATCCATTTACATCCGTTTAAAATGTTAAACGTTTACGACAAAAAACAGCTCATCTGTAGAAAAGACTAAACAACAAGTTTCTGATAAAAAGCCCTCAGATAACAGGTGAGCTGTTACCTGAATGTTGACCTGATAATCCGTGGGGCCGTGGATCGAACCATACAGGCCAAAACCCACTACAGATATCCTTCTGTTAACGTTGAATCTACAGAGGACAGAAAAAACAACCTGACTTCAGTTTGTTCTGAAGAACGTCGAACAGGAAGCGGACGGCTGCAAAGAGGTGGAAACTTTCCAGAAACTTCCTACGGGAAGTTAAACTGGAACCTCAAAGACATTCTGACACTCTTCACAAAGATAAATGTTGGAATATAATCTGAGAAATGTGTGTCCGCCACCTAGTGGGAGCCGACAGAAACAGTAATGTGGTGATTTTAGGATTTAAAGCTTGTTTATTCAGCCGTTGAGTTAAAAACACAGCAGATATATTCACCCAAAGTTCAGTTCTCTTTATGTAGTCCGTCTGCTCTGGGCTCAGAAATATGGTCTGAATAGTTCAGGGTTCGAGAGATAATCTGTGCACGTGATGGACGAGCGCACAGTGCATGTAGGGGGCGTGGCCTAAACACCCCGCAGTAAGCTGTGTGCGTAAGATGGAGGAACTCGTGTACGAGAATGAAATCTGGTTGTTTTAGTCAAGATTATGTTAAACCAGTGGAGTCCAGTCCTGGTCCTGGTCTGGTCCTGATCCTGGTCCTGGTCCAGGTGGTCCTCCATCCTGCAGGTTTCAAGTGTTTCTCTGCTCTGACTCACCTGATCTGAGTGACTAACGGGCTTCTGTGGAACCTGGAGAGCAGAGAAACATCTAAAACCTGCAGGATGGAGGACCTCCTGGACCAGGACCAGGACCAGGACCAGGACCAGGACCAGGACCAGGACCAGCAGGACCAGGACACCACTGTGCTTAAACATCACTTTCTCAACCACATTTAAAATCGCTGCTAAAATCCAACCTTCAGTATTTTAAATTTCATGAGTTTCTGTGGAAAGTTTCCAGCTCTGAGAAGTCCAAAGAAGCAGAACCTCACCTGATCCTGTCGCTGGTCCCACTGTACCCCCATCGACTCTCAACCTGCTGGAACCTATTAATGCTGCACTCCTCCCCCCTGAGGCAGCAGCGAGGCCTGTCGATGTAGTCGACCCGCGGTTTGGGGTTTACTGTAAAGTGTAAAAACAGATTTACCACCTCCCGATCGAACAATATTCCAGACTGGGCAGGCCCTGTTGCACAAGAAAGAATATCAAACTGGTTTCTGTGGTCGGACTTGTATGGACACACCAGGAACATGATGTCTGAACTGGTCCCAGTGCAGCTCTACAGCCTGGGAACCAAACCGTGCGTCAGCTGATCACTTACCGGCAGCGAACTCCTCAACAGTCATGAGCGGGAAGCGGATGAGGGGGAGGGCTTTCCCCAGAACCTTCTGCTTGTTCTCGGCGGTGGGGGGAAGCTGTTGCCTGTAACACTCGGCCTCCGCCCAGCGCACCACCGCTTCAAACAGACGATTCTCCCTGATGCTGAGCGTGTCTCTTTCAAGAACTGCACATAACGTGTCTACACCGACAAACACACAAAGCCTCAGTAGGTTACAGAGTCCAAACCCGATTAAAGAGTGCAGCGGCTTCTCATACCGAGGTCGATGTCAGTGAAGCCCTCTGCGTTTATTGCATCTGCGGTGCTTTTATCTATAGTGTCTAAACAGAGACTGGCAAGCTGAGGCTCATCGAACAGCCTCGCCTGGAAGGAAGAGCACAAAAACATCAATTTAAGTCTTCAGATTTCATGTAGTAAACGCACTCAGGGGCCAGTGTCACGTCTTTTTCCAGCGCATCAAACAGAAAACCAGCAGTTCTTCAAGGAATGCATATCGCCCACTAGAATCAAAGATGGCGCGTGATTTGCAAAGTACGTGTTGGGGGGTGACTCTCAGCTCCAAATTATAGCTCAGTACCCATAAAACGGACTGAGTTGAAGCCATCTTAAATCAGGTTGATTCCAAAACATCACCGGTTGTAGAACCAGCTAACGGATGGTAACGTGACGCTAATTTTTGTTTACATTTTGTCAAATACCAGCGATAGAAGGAAAGTTCCATGAACTCTCAGTCCCTAATTTACATTAAAAGTGAAAGACAGAACTTGTAATAAAAAGTTCTGTGACTGACCCACAAATAAGCCTTCATTGGGAAAGAACCGAGAGACAATTAGGACGTAAAACCAAACCGCTAACAGGCTCTGTTTCAGTCAGGTCAGGCCGATAAGAACCTGAGTGAGGAGCATGAAAGCGTTGTCGGCTCTCAGGTGTTTGGTGAGGAACTCCACGCAGTGACCCTCCAGAGCAGGAACCGCATATTTCTTCGCCGTATACAGAGTCGTCATCACGGTCTCAGGACCGATGTGGACCTCGTCAGAATACAGGAATCTACAAGGAAAACGGAGGATTGATACAATCATGGGAAAAAGACTCAATTCTGGGATTTTATGCATCAAGACAAATAAAATCAGGCTCTAAAATAATTAAAGAAGTGAAAAAAACATAACAGATTCCAGTGTCGTTATTTAGTTCAAGTCTAGACTTTCTCTGAAAATCGTGTCCTTAAATTATAATAATTATAATTAATATAATAATAATAAAAACACAAGCATCAACCTTCAGCTGATCTGTATGATGAGTTTTCAGCTAAGAAACTTTAGAAAAATAAACACTTTAAAGTGTCCAAAAACTGTTTTGTGTTACTTTCCATAAATAATACGCAAAAAATACAAATGAAATTGTTTCTTTTTCAATTTGTTATTAATGTGAAGAAGAAACAGTTTACCCTCTGAGTTAAAAACACATAAAAACTGGACTTAAAATGAGACAGAACACAAAGAAAAACATGTAAATAAAAATTATTTTACATGACACCATTCAAGCCAGCTTCTAAATAAATATATTTAGTTTTTCCTCAGTGTAAATGCGTAAAAACATGAATCCAGGTTACAACACTGAGCTGCGACTGTCGCCAACCAGTCGCAGCTCAGTTCGCCACCCAGTCGCAGTCCGGTGAGACACCACCTCCAATGATCCGGGGTACCTGAGCAGGGCCAGGAAGGCTGCTGGCTCCACGTCCGGGAGCTCGATCTCCGCAGAGGTCGTGGCCATTCCTCCGTTGAACATGGCATCGAAGACGGCGCTGCCCGCGGCCAGGACGAACTTGTGAGCCGGTATCCTCTGGGCCTGCCTGCCCTTCCCCACCACGAACCTGACATCGCTGAGCAGCTCGTTGTTGAACAGGAAGGCGAAGCGCTCCTTCAGGGAGCTCTTCGTCGCCTGCCAGTTGTACACGGGCTCCCGGTGAAGGCCGAGGACCGGCGGAGAGGCGGACGGTGCGGGAGGAGCGGACACCGCCGCTGCGGCGCCACACTGAGCCGACTCGGAAGCTGCCGAGTTCGGCTGCTGGCTGCTCTGGTTGGACGCCAATCCGCCGCTCGCCATTAGGACAAAACAAAACAAAAGAATAAATAAATATTTTTACAACAACAACAACCAGCTGTGACACATGACCGCGTATCGATCGTGGGAATGCGTCATTATTTATTTACGTGTTATCCATCGCTAGCTAAGATGCGGAGCCTGCTAACAGAACGCACTTCCGCCCAAACACTTCTTCGTTAGTGTTTTTACGGCAGGTAATGTTCTTTAAGCTGCTTTGGCGCCACCCGCTGGTCGTATTCGTCCACTGCAGTCCTTGTCCTTCTAGTTCTTATAAACTTCTTTACTTGGCATAAATAAAGAAATTCATTTTGAAATTTCATTTTTTTCTCCAAAAATCAAATCTTGTCGTTTAAATAATGATTCCGAGCTTTTCCTGTTGCCTCCTTTTCTTAGAATATCTGGTTTGTATAACAGTAAATAGACAAGAAGGAAAAATCCAATTTTCTAACACAACTTATTAAAAAAATAAAATAAAGAAACAAAGAGACAAAGCTTTCCCCAGCACTCAGTTCAGTGTGCTGCCTGGTTTATTTGTCTTTTATTCAAAAGTATAACCAACAGTCTTCATAGCTGTTGTTGTTCTAAAGTTTTTTTTATCCACTAGACTTTTTAACAATTTGTTCTTGTTCAAAACAACAATAAAAAATACAAATATGCAAGAGAAAATAATTATCTTCTGTCTGGACAAAGGTGAAATACATGAGGATGAGAAATTGTATAAATTGATTTATTCTGACATACATCTTTAACGCCCGATAGATTACAATCTGAATTAATATATATATATGTTTTTACCATTTAAATTAAATTGGGTTAGTTATCATTCATTCGGCATGCACTAGTTATAGCAGATCTACTTCATTCAGTTGGTTTATCTGAGTAAAGCAGCAAAAAAATTACCAATAAACACAAACTAAAACCATATATTCATCAAATGATGATGGATGGATGGATGGATGGATGGATGGATGGATGATGGATGGATGGATGATGGATGGATGGATGGATGGACGGATGGATGGATGGATGGATGGATGGATGGACGGATGGATGATTACATGAATAGATGGATTTTTCTGCTCCCAGTTGGATGTTTTCCTTTCAACCACTAGATGTCAGTGTTTGTCTTTTTTTAAGTATTTAAAAGTAAGAACAATTCAAAAATAAATTAATTCTAATTTTACTTTCCATGCCAGCCTGGATAAAAGTCAAATATTGAACTTTCTTGTCTTTCACACAGAGACACCACAGCAAACACAAAATGTCTCTAATTCAGTCAGTTTGACAGATATTGAGCTGAAGCTGGTGTGGTAGTAGCTGAGAGTCGTCCCCAGCAGAGACTCTGAGCTCTGATAAATTGTACAATATCTGTTTCTGAAACTGTGGCAGGTAAGACAGCGAGCAATATGTTTTATTTTCAATATAAATAAATCTGATATAAACAGAGAAATAATAAACTGAACTCAGTATTTTCAAAATAAAAGTCCTGACATTCTGTTAAGGCTCAGGGTGGCCCCCTGTTCAGCAGCTTCCTGCGGACGGCCCTGCAGTCACAGATTATGAACAGCTGTGGCTGTACGTTGGCAGGAAGTTAAAAAGAGAAGCAGAGAGAGTCGTTATTCCAGAAACACAGGGACGACACAGAGCATGCATGCAGTGTTTGCAAACCTGCTTATTTCATCAAACATCTCCCAGCAACCCCTGAAGTATGATGCAAACTAAACTTGGTGGTTTCTGCTGCTGATTGTTTAAATTCTTCAGTCTTAAAAATCTAAATAGAGTAAATCTCAGCCAGCAATGAATGCTTCTGCGGGGACGGGGGTGTTTCTGCTCTCCCTCATGTCCATCCCTTTCTGCTACTTATTCAATTCACTCATTTACAGCAACAGGTGAGTGCCGCTGTTTCTTTTTTTACCATTATTAGAAACTGAAGCTTTTTTTTAAGCCTTTCAGTTGTTGAAATGTATATATTTAAATGTTGCATCCAGTGCTGAAGCGTTCCTCTTTGCTGGGAGCTCAGCAGTCCTGATTTTGGCCATTTCAGTCCATTTTATGCTCAAGAAGAAGGCTCCAGCTGATCCTCTCTTCTATGGTACAGATTTTGATGTAGTTTGTTGGTTCTGTATCTGAGCCGTAAAGCTTGAATAAATGAAACGTATGTGTGTGTGTGTGTGTGTGTGTGTGTACAGTGTACGCAGTGTATGCCTTCCTCAGTGTGGTAAATCTGATCATCGGACTGGAGCAAGACAACATCATTGATGGATTTGTGACATTTTACCTGAAAGAGGCAAGTGTAGCGTCTGTAACTGACCTAAATATGTCCTCACATGTCCGTCAACATTAAATCTATCCCATAATTCAGGGGGATCCACATATTAATACAGCACATGGCCACATGATTTCCTACTGGGACGGCTGTGTGCATTATCTCATGTATCTGCTGATGATTGCTGCCATTACTTGGGGGTAAGACCAGTTTCTGTCTGTCTGTCTGTCTGTCTGTCTGTCTGTCTGTCTGTCTGCCTGCCTGCCTGCCTGCCTGCCTGCCTGCCTGCCTG
>NC_051444.1:1337388-1365422 GCF_001649575.2 Kryptolebias marmoratus
CTGTCTGTCTGTCTGTCTGTCTGTCTGTCTGTCTGTCTGTCTGTCTGTCTGTCTGTCTGTCCGTCTGTCCGTCTGTCTGCCTGTCTGGTTTTGACAGTCGTCCATGTTTGCAGGGACAGTTATCGAGCGATTGGACTCTACTGGGTGGGCTCTTTTCTCATGAGCTCCATGGTCTACATTCTTGGGAGCGCTGTGGGTAAGAACACTAAAAATAATGGGTTACTGTGCGCAGTAACCCATGTTGACCACCAGCATTGTAGTTCTCATGGTAAAGAAGTTAAAAGTTCAAACCTGTGTGTAAACTACAGTCATGGGACAAATAAAGACTCCCTGTTGGGTCTCGGGTTTCAGCAGCAGCAGAACTCTTAGTGGGTTCCTGGTTGTGGAGGAGTTGTGGCCCACTCTTCTTTCCAGCGTTGCTTCAGCTCATTGGTTTCTGCTTCAGTCTTCTGGTTCCTTCAGATGAACCTGAGCCGAGCTGCCATGTTGTTTGTTAGAGAGAAGAGGCTTTCAAACAAGCCATGACCTTTAACCTGCTAACTGAGACCTGTAGTCATTGCACGGTCTGACCTTCAGGGTGGACTGTATCTTCCTCTCTGTAGAACGATGAACTCCAGATAGTCTGGAAATGACCTTTGACCCTTCCCAGATTGATTCTCTGAGGTCATTGCTGATGTCTTTCTGCCCTGGCGTTGAGTTAACTCACACCTGGAGCTCCAGAGCAGCAGAACCTCAGCAGGTCCTGATCCTGAGGCTGGAACTAGGTTCTGTTTCTGTTTAATAAATAATCTGTCAGGTGTTTTTGTTCACCTGAGGTTAGATTTGAATCATTTTAGAACCTGATAAAGATCAGATCAGGTTTATTATTTTAGTTCTCATTAAAACCTCCAAACTAAAAGGACTTTCTTTTTCTCATGGCTGCAGAAAAGTAAATCATAACATAATGAGTTTCCCACAAAAATAAGCCGTCTTTTTTCGTCTTTTCCCAGGAAAATATGGGAGCCAAGTTGGTTTTGTCTTTGTCCTCCACATGCTCCACGTCTCGGTGTCTGTGTGGGCTTGTTTCCAGATCTTCAGTCAACCCTCGACCCGTGATGTTCAGTTAGCAGTACGTGAAGGGAATCCTCAGGAGATCAGATTTCTGCTTAATATTTAGCAAGTAAACATAAAATAATAAAAGTGTCAAAGGCTCAACAATATATTTATTAATGTAGCTGTAAATTTATGAACATTATTCTACCTTTAAACATAATTTCTAAAGGTATGCTCGCTATTACCTTGTTACAGTCACAAAAATAAGATTTTTTATTACTTTTTTTACTACTACTGTTCAGACTGGAGATGGTTCTGGTTCTGGTTCTTACAGAGACAGATTTGAGTGTGAAGCCATATATTTTATATTTATAATTTCCAGGTTTTAAAGCAACAAACAGAACAGGAACAGATCTATAAGCGGCAGTGGACCACAGTAACTGACAAACTCATGCAATTCAAACACAAAAAAAACAAAAAACAGGAAACCAGTGAAGCCCTTTCTCCAAACCATATTAACCACAAAAACAAAAAGGGAAGAAGAGAAAATAAAGAAAGTAAAATACTAATTAAGGTTACTGGTGCAATGTAATGGTTTGGTGTCTGCAGGCCAGTTTAATCAGAAAAAGGTTTAAAAGGTAAATAAAGGATCAGGATCAGGTCCAGGTCCCCGGTTTCAGACCCGGAGGGATTTACCTGTTCTTCTTTCTGAGTAATGAAGATGAAGATGCACAGACAGATGAAGAGTCTTGTTGTTTTTCAGGACATTCAGGACCCACAGAGGACTAACGTGCTCCACAGACCTCTGGATCTGTTCTTTCTAATCTACCTCATCCAAGCTTTGGTGTTCTGTGTCCTCAGAGGACTGGTGAGAAAAAGGAGATGATTCTCTACTAAAACTATGATTCATTTATTAACTTCCTGTTTGTGTTTCAGATTGCTCTCGATTGTTCGAGCAAATGGTGTCAGGACTACAGCCGACGGTTCGAGCCTTACCTGAAAGATCCGTCAGCTTATCCCAAAGTTCAGGTAACTCAGAGACAGTGAATAGGTGGAAACATCAGCCTGACTTTGTATCTCTCTGAGATGTTATAAACTACATCCATGTTTCCCAGATGCTTGTGAGCATGCTGTATTCTGGCCCGTACTACGTCTTTGCTCTGTATGGGCTGCTGGTGCCAGGATGTGAATGGATGCCAGACCTGACCCTCGTGCACTCAGGAGCTCTGGCACAGGTTTGGACCATCGTCACACTCACTCACTGGACATTCAGCAGCTTTGTTGCTCCAGGAATGAAGCTGTTGCACGTTCTGGTTGCTCTTGGTTCAGCAGAGCAACATCTCCTTCCAGGTGGCAGGAGGTTCAACGGTTTATAGGCAGGGTGTGAGGGATCTTCCACGGTACTGAAGGGTTTTCCTTTTTGGATCTCTTCTTGAAGAGATCAGATTCAAAGAGGTCCAACTAGTCAGCAGAAACAAAGTGAAACAGTTAAACTCTCTTTATTCATTTATCTCCAAGTGTTACCATCTAAAAGCTACAACAGTTCTTTAACAGTGTCCTTGTACGTTTCTGCTAGGGCACAAAGTTTTGCCGTAATTGTTCCTTTTCTCCGTGTGGAAGAAGATAACATGCGTGGCATCATCTGTGATCATCTGTGATCATAAATGTCCATAAATCAGCCAATTTTCCAGATGTTGATCTAAGATCTGATGAGCTGAGAGTCATCTCCAACACATCTCACATGAGATCGGCTTCTAGATTTATGTGTTTAAGTTCCTTAAAATATTCTGAGACAAAAACGTACACACACCTTAGATGGAAATGTCACTTTACAGACTCTGAGAGAAATGTTATCAAAGATATTTTAATCAACCAGAGAGAAACGTCCAGCTGTCTGAGCAGCCTTGTCTTATTTTATCACTCAGACTTTGTGAGCATTGACGCCAAAGAGGCAAAACTCAGCTTCTCATGAGGGTTTTTCTGAAGTTTATCTTTGTTTTAACATGTTTTTGTATCTGCTGGTGAAATCAGTGAATTACTGTGATGGCTTCTTCTCAGAGTAACAACAGATGAGGCAGAAATGTGGATAAATTCTTTACCCGCTCTGCTCTTTGTTAGTGTTTTCAGAGGGTTCAGTTTATTCGTCTGAGCTCTCACCAGCAGCTGTATCTAAACAGATCTGGGGGAACGAGCACAATAGAGACGTTTACTTAGATCTAAAAATGGAAACTGTGAAGATTGGCGGCAGCAGCTAGAGCACCGGTCTCATCTCCAGCGTACAAAGCAGCTATTGTGTTTGAGCTGCGATCCGGAGCGTCACTCATCAGTGGGGCTAAGGGCAGAAAGTGACTTCAGACCAGCAGGAATGGTGGTGTTGGTGGTATTCACTTAAATGTCAGCTGTTCAGCCAGGCTATAAATAAGAGAGCAGACGCCCCGGGAGGCTGAGCTGCTACGAAATGTGTTCATTTTCTATTATTTTTGTTTTTACAATTTAGGTAATTTCAAATAAAAGACAGATAAATGCCAGAACTTTTATCTTTATTCATTTATTAAATAACTAATCATGCTGTTGTTTTGTTTCCTTCTGTATGACCTGTTCAGTAGAGAGCTAACAGGCTAACAAGCCACTAGCCTGATCGGATGAAGATGTTTTACTCTTTCTGTTTGTTTCATTCTGTCACAGACAGTTTATTCACATATCTGATAAACTGCAAAAACTGGCATTTTGTAGTTATTAATTTAATTAAAATATTTTCCATGTTATTTTTGGTCAAAGCAACAAAGAGCCGCTGCAGAAGGACCAATGAGCCGCCTGTGGCCCCCGGGCCACAGCCTGCAGACCCCTGGTTTAGACAACTTATATGTTTTATATGAGAGAACAAAAGGCCTGAGATTTATAACAATAAAACTTGTATTAAATGTTAAAATGTGAGAATTAACATCTTAGCTTTCCTTTAAAAAGGATGCATGTAGGAAATAAAACTAACACTCCATTAAGAAATGCATATCGCCCGCCATCTTGGCTTGGGTTGACTCCGAAGCTTCAATAAAATCTGTCCTCAGGTTCATGAGATATTTTGCTAACAGACAAACAAACGAACACATATGCACACAATTACATGATCACCCACCTTTATTTAATAATTAACGGGAGTCTTTGTAAAACCCCATGATGCATTACCCTTGCAAACCTTAATAAAACAGAATTTTGTTGTTTTATTTCAGGTATTCATGAGGTAGGAACAACATGCATGGCTTTCATTTCCCTGTCGTATTTTTTCTGCTCCACTTTAGGCTCAGTTCTGTCACATAGGTGCCTCTCTGCACACCCGGACCCCGTTCTCCTTCAGAGTTCCAGCTGACAGCCAGCCTGTCTTCCTGCTGGTTAATGTTCTCTACACACTGGTTCCACACTTCCTGTGCTATCGCTGCTGCGCCCAGCCGGCCTTCTTCGTGAAGCCAGTGGATCAGAAAAAACAGGAGTGACTCAGGATGTCAGGGGCTGACAAAGCCTCACAGTTTGGAGAAGGAGCCACCAGTCTGAGAACTGAGTGGTTGTTTTTAAACAAAGACAATTTCTGTCATACATGTTATGTTTATTTTGAAAATGTGAATACATGAAAACAAGTTCCTATTTTCTCTGTGTAGCATTTCTGGCAGTGAACTGTCAAGAAAATAAATTTTGCATGTGTGTGCCTTAAAATAATCATAAAATGCTGAAATTTTTTTCTCTGTAAAAACTAAGAATTACTCCAAGTTTATTTGGATAAATAAACATTACAATTTTTGTATTTCTTTTTCGTGAAAATCCATTGTTTTGTTGATTTTTGTGTCTTTTTGGTGCAGTTTTCTAATTTAAAAACTATATAAATTATTGTTACTGTAAAAACATTAACAGTAACTAAAGTTTAGAGGTAAATTTATGAGTTATGACATCTTGGATTTTCCTTAACAATAAGACATAATTTGTTTTTTATCGTTATTTTTTATAATATGCAAGGAGAAAGAGCATCAGCGAAAGCTGACATCTTTTTAAGGACCGGAAATCAGTTGAACCGGAAGTACTTAAGGTAACACTTCCTGTTACTAGCATAACAGGTCCACAGTTGCATTATTGTAAACAGAAAACAATTTCAGTTATGTCTATTTCTAGAAAGCCTTGACAGTTTTGGAATTATTTTTTTAAATGATAACAGGATTTTTTTTTTCAGTTTATGGTTAAATTATAACGAGAAGGCGACGCAGATTAGCTTGCTGCTAACATTGGAGCCGAACAAGCTAACTCGCTAGCCACCGTTAGCCGTCATGGCAGCTTCCACTCCACTCATGTCTGCTCCAGTTTTAAGGTTTGTAACTCTTTTTAAATCATGCTGAAATCATTTGATTGATGTAATAATTCAGATAGAAAAAGATTATGATAGTTATTAGATGCCACGCCGCTGATGAGAGTTATACTTGGCTCTTTTGTCAGTGATTTGGCTCGTTTACAGCTTAAAGTATTATTGGTTATTGTTATTGTTTTAAGGTTTTAGGACATTTTAGGACAATGTTGCATTTTGGGTATTACCTGCAATGTTTCCTGAGTGAAGAAGCAGAATTCTTTGTTATTGTGTGGTTATATATGTGAATTAAATGAGGTCAGATAAATATCTTACTGAAATATGTCTAAGTTTCGAAATATTTAGACATTTTTGCTTTTAGTTGTTTGTCATTGTGTTATTAGTTTGATCAAGATTTTTAGGTTTTCTGGCATGAAAAAATGCTAAAAGTTGAACTTTGAAGAAGTGACAATGTTTGGACATTTAAAAAAGTTGAATCCTGTTTAAAGCAGATAAACCTTACCAGGCTATACATTTTAAAACTTTTCTTCTACAGCATTATGATTATCTTTGTTTGTTTGTTTTATGGGTCTAAATGTGTTTTCCCATTCAGTCAGAAACAACGCAAAGCTGCTCTGAGAAAAGAAAGAAGACGACGAAAACGCCAAGCTCTAGCTCAGGCCAGAGAAAGTGGTATAAACTTAAATATTTCATTGACGTAATCAAAAACGATTCCTGAGAGTTTTTTATTTTAACCACAAAATGAATATAACAGACTTGAAAAACGGAGCTGAAGAAGAAGAGGACGTGAACGATGGAGATGGTGAAGATGATGCTGCTGAGGAAGAAAGGTGGGACAAGACGGAAGCTGTATTTACTGATTGGCAGGTGATTTGTGATTGTTCAGTCTTTATTTTATTTGTTTTCTCAGACTGCGGGAACACGAGGAGTGGATGGAGAGAGAGCGGCTGGCTCAGGAGGCGTTCAGGCTGAAGACAGAGGGGGAGGAAGCTGCAAGGAAAAGGAAAGAAGAGGAGGAGGTAATCTCCTGTTTGAATATTAAAGGCCACCATTTGTTATCTGTGTGAAGATGTTTGGTCTCACTGTGGTTATATTGTCTGAAAGTACAAACTAATCCTCCTGTGAAGTACCTTCTGCTGTTCCGTGCAGTTTTGACTCCATCAAACTCAGTTCTGCTGCTGTAAATCCTGTTTGCAGTGGTTTGATTATTTGGCTGAGCTATGTCCAAACTTGAGTCGTGTTTTTTCTGTTTCTTCATAGCGTTTGATAAAAGAAGAATGGGAGTCCCAGCAGAGGAGAGAGCGAGAGGAGAAGGAGCAGAGGCAGCAGGAGAAGCGAGACAGAGAGGTGAAACGGACTCCAGGAGGATAGATACAAAAAGAAATATATCCTCTGCTTCATGGATTCATTAAATGTTACGATAATAACAGTTGGCAGTTTTTTTGTGAAATGTATTTTTCCTTGACTGAGTGGGAATCATACGCCTCCTTAACTAAGATACACTGAAAGAGAAAAACCCGTCAGCTTTCACAGGAAGGACGTATCTTTTACTTTGTGCTCCGACTCGCAGTAAACTGATCCAGAACTTCTGAATTTATACTTGTTATGCTTTTGGGCCTTGTCAGTGAGCTCTTAACCCCCAATAACAGATACGCTGCAGTATGTTGACCTCTTCACATTTTCACCTGCCGTCTGTTTACACCATTTATAGGAGGCTGTTCAGAAAATGTTGGATGAAGCTGAAAATCAGGTAGAAACAACAAAGACATTAAACTTGTTTAAAGCCATCGTCAGCCTGGTAGAAGGCTGAAAACTAAAATGTATACTTCTTATTTTAACCCTCAGTCAGAACATGTAATCATTTTTGTTCGTTTTCACGTCTAGCTTGATAAAAGAGGACCGTGGATGAATCCCGAGGCTCCTGTTTCTGTGAACTCTGAGAACTTTGGAACGGAGCGTGACGTGGCTAACTGTCCGTTTTTCCTCAAGACCGGAACGTGTCGCTTTGGAGACAGGTACTGTTAAAGGTGGTGTGTCCCTGAGCTGCGACTGTTGGAGACGAGTTTGTGTTTAATGAGGCTATTCACAGAGTCTGTTTACTCGAACTGGTCAGATTGGAGGAAACAAGCCTCTGGCCCTGTTACTTTGTGGGTGAAGGTGGGCAGATTTGGACCAGTTTTCATCGGTGTGGTTTTTAGACCTGCAGCTCTCGTGCTCTTGAGAAAAAATCAGACAGGTTATCTGTCTGTGATGACTCTGTGACTATTTTGTTATAATCTACACCTTCGAAGCTCAAATGACAGGGCTGCAGGCCTCTACGACTCACGTGAGGAAACTCAGAGTTTTAGGACATTCTGGAGTTTCCTTCATGAACGAGTCACAGCGCAGTGAGATACTCTGTTGACTGAACACACAGTTGGTTTCGCTGAGTTCTTTTCCCACTCTTCTTTGTGAGTGCAGATGTTCTCGGAAGCACATTTACCCGTCATCCAGCCCGACTCTGCTGATCCGTGGGATGTTCATCACGTTTGGAATGGAGGAGCTGCGGCGGGACGATTACGACATGGACGCCTGTTTGGAGCACAGCGAGGAGGACCTGCACGAGTCTTTCCTGGAGTTCTACCACGACGTTTTGCCCGAGTTCAAGAACGTCGGCAAAGTGGTTCAGTTCAAGGTGAGGACACATTTCATGCGTAGAAGATACAAAACCACATTTTTAACAGTAAAATGCCTCTAAAGTAACGAGCAAAGAGTTTTGATGCCAGAATTAAATTCAGTGAGTAAAAGTCAGAGAATACAACTCAAATCTACAAAAGTTAGAATGTTGTGTAAGTTATTTTAATTAAAAACAAATCTCATGAACCCATAATTTATTCACAATGAAACGTAGTAAATGTGTTTAAACTATTTGAATTTGATGGCAGCATCACGTTGGACAGCCAACAGAAATATTAGATTTCTTCTCATGCCAAGAAAAACTGAAGGCCTTTTATCCACAGATCCATTTTTGCTCTTAGGTCTGCTGCAACCATGAACCTCACCTGAGAGGAAACGTTTACGTTCAGTTTGCCACGTAAGTCAACAATCTGTGCATCTGTTCCCAAACAGTTGGGCTATTTTCTGTCTGTAAGTTTGAGTTATTTGTGCTTTTGTCTCTGATCTGGGCAGAGAGGAGCAGTGCAGAGAGGCCCTCATCAAGTTCAACGGCAGGTGGTACGCCGGCCGGCAGCTTCAGTGTGAGATGTGTCCCGTTACACGCTGGAAGAGCGCCATATGTGGTGAGTTCAGTTTTAACCTTAAAGGAAAGATTTCTACGAGGAGTAAATCTGATCAGGAACTTCTGGGTTTTTCCTCCATTAGGACTGTTTGACAGACATAAGTGCCCCAAAGGGAAACACTGCAACTTTCTGCACGTGTTCCGAAATCCTGGCAATGAATTCTGGGAGGCCGACAGGGACCTTCACCTCTCCCCAGACCACGGCGTCAGGGGCAGTTGGCGAGACGAGCGGCGCTCGGAGCGATTCAGCGAGCGGTCATGGAGGCGGCGGCGCTACAGCAGGAGCCCGGAACGATCGGAGAGATCCCACAGCAGGCGAGCCGACGACGGGCGGAGAAGCAGCAGCTCCCACCGGCACCGAGAGGACAAACGGACATCCGCATCGAGACACGGGGACAGGTGGACAGAAAGACGTCGGAGCAGAGACAGGAGCAGAACCGGAGACAGAGACCAACACAGACTGAGAAATGAGAGCAGAGACGAGGACAAAACTCGACACAGAAGTGAGGAGAGAGAAAGATCTGAAGGTGAGGACAGTGATGGAGCGGAGTCAAGAAGCCCATCCAGAGAAAAGAAAAGGAAGAAACGAAGCAGAGAAAAGAGCTCAGAGAAAAGTAAGAACTCACACCGCCGCCACAAACACTCTAAA
Source organism: Kryptolebias marmoratus (assembly GCF_001649575.2). Lineage (NCBI taxonomy): Eukaryota > Metazoa > Chordata > Actinopteri > Cyprinodontiformes > Rivulidae > Kryptolebias > Kryptolebias marmoratus. The sequence goes on from NC_051444.1 coordinate 1,346,689, forward strand.
AAAAGCAAGAAGAGCAAAAAGAAACACAAGAAGAAGAGCCAGGTTTCAGACGTAACGACTTCATCTGGAGAGTCAGAAAACGAGAAGGAATCAGAGGAAGAGCCTGGAAATGTTCCCGGAGGAGACGGGAAGGGAGCTGAGGGAACTCAGGAACAACAGGCCGAAGAGGCCGAAGAGGAGGGTCAACAGAGCAACCCAGATATCCGGAGCAACTCAGAGATCCGGAGCAACTCGACAGGAAACGGAAACAATGATCCTTCTTAGCGTCTCCAAAGGTTTAAAACTGGGTCTACAGATGAAAGTTTTTACATCTACAAATAATCTGTTCAGTCTTTAAAGCAAAGCTGGTTTGGCTTCTTGGAAAGTGAAATTTCAGGAACTGAAGTTATCGCCCGCCGCTGTGAAAGACAGGCGATCATGTAACCGCAGTGTGTCTGATCGAAGCAAAGGACAAGTTTTAAAGATGATTAACTTTAAGAGTAAACCTAATTGAAGATGGCCGCCACAGCTAATCAACGTTAGCAAAAACAAAACAGTCATTTTGACAGAGTTTGAGCTGAAATGTGGTGTAGTAGCTGAGAGGCGGCGGGCGATAAGCATTCCTTCAGGAAACACTGCTTTTATTGTGATTGTTTTAAACACTGGATGTTCAGAATAAATCCAACATGGTGAGAATAGATTTGGTGTTAATTGAATGTTTCAAACATCTCATCACAACAAAGAAATTATTTTTAAATTCTTATTTAAATCTGGAGCTGCTACACTCCGTGGTTGATTAGTCAGATTACAAATAAAAGACATCAAAACTGAGTCTTCTTGAACACATTTATTGTTGATAACTTTCAAATATAAGAAAAAAATGTTGGAATCGTAAAATACAAAATGACTTTAACACAAATCAAAAGTGAATTAGTTGAATAAGAATGAATGACTCACTGGTTAATACTGATGATTTCTAAATGTGTAAAAATGTCCTCAAACAGAAACAACACGAGTAACAGAATTCCCACAGACGTAGTTTTTGTTAAAAATGCCTTCTTCTAACAACAGAACAATCTGGACACCAATAAGAAGGTTAAACACAGTGTTCTTTGGTCATGAATTAGCCAATTTTTTTAAAATAGTGTTTTTATAAACATCACAATCATCCTATCCTGTCTGAAGACAGCAGGAGGAACAGATTTACCAAAAATAAACCACTAAACATCGTACTTTGGACCATCTTTAGTGAAGAAACGGTTAAATATTCAAAACAAAACCAGAGAATCCAGACAACAGAACAGAAAAACAGTTTGTTCATTCTTTAGAGGAAACAAATTGGATCAAACTTATAATCTGAATGAAAATGGATTTAATGATTAATCTACCCAATAATGTGAAACTAATACTGTCAGTGGTTTAGAACCTCTTATAGGACCGGATGAAACGTTTTATCTGACCCTTGACCCCAACCTTGGTGATTTTAAACCACTTTCCTCCCATTTCTGTCCAATAATTGATTTATTTTTTTACATCTGTGAATTAAATTGTGCGTTCTTGTGCTCGAGTGAAAAGTGCAAAGAGCAGAACTGGGAAGGAGAGGTTTGCTGTGCAGCAGATTCAGCTCAAAGGTGAGTGAACGTTCTGCAACCATCATCAGTAGTTTCTTTGTTTTTTATCATTTTATGATTGTTGCTTTAATATTTTATAACAGCTGTGGGTAAAATGCACCGTCAAAGATCATTATCACACGAAGGCAAAAGCCACGTTTTTGTCCGTGTGTTTGAACTGTTAGCAAAATAAATCATGAACTGCTGAACGGACTAATAAAATTTTATTCTACAACCGATTAACTTTTAGATTCAAGATGGCTGCCACAACCAACTGATATTCGCCAACACAAAAGGGAATTGAACAGTTATTGTGGTATAATTTGGTGTGGTAGTAGCTGACAGTCATTAACAACACATACTCCAAGCACTAACAAACCATGTGAGAGGGATGAGCATATTTTTATTTTCAGGCTCTAACTCCATCATTTCTCATCTGTAGACTGTGGCATGAAATGGTGGGTGATATACATTCCTTCAACGAATCCTAGGTTTTTAATCCCTACATTATATTTGATTTCTGGAGACTCATCACTTGTTTCTCAGCCCAGCTGGGGTCCAACCCACTGTTCTAGATGACGGCAGCGCTCGAAGCGAAACATCACGCCGTGCTACCAGCGAAGAGGCGTGGTCTGAAAAACATGCTGGATGTGATGCGTCGATGCTACATCGGTCTCTGTAGAGTTTAAAGAGTGACGCTAAACACTGAAGAACACAGGAGACAGACAAAAACCACAGTTGGCACCAAGCTGAGACTTGTTACAGTACAGGACAACACAGAACACTGAAGGTGATCACACACACACACACACACACACACACACAACACTGACAGTGGAAAAAAAAGACAGAAGAGACGCAGATCAGATCAGATCTGGGAGCTCAGGGTGGTTTAGGTCAACCCGATTTCCTCTAAGACACTTCGGGGTGCCTCGGCTTCCTGTAAAGAAACAGAAACGTTCTCTGAACTGAGTGGGTCACCCATCAGACATTTTATACAACTCAACCTACAGTCGTTTTATCAGGAGAAAATAAACCCGATCGGGATCTTTATCGGGTTCTAAAATGATTCAAATCTAACCTGAAGTGAACAAAAACATTCAACAGGTTCCACCGAGTCAGTCAGTGTCTCTCATGGTTGTGGAGGAGTTGTGGCCCACTCTTCTTTCCAGCGTTGGTTTCTGCTCAGCTCTCTGAGGTTCTGGTTCTGGACCGTTCTGCTGTGTTTGGGATCATTGTCCTGTTTGTCACATCTGACTCCAGAATCAGCCCAAACCATCAGCCCTCCACCACCGTGCTGACAGCTGCAGTGCATTCTGGGTAAACATCTGTCCTCTGGTCCGGTTCTGCTCCAGAAGTTTTCTGGTTCCTTCAAGTCGAGCTGCCATGTTGTTTTTAGTGGAGAGGCTTTCAAACAAGCCATGACCTTTGACCTTTAACCTGCAGCTGCTTCTCTGAGGTCATTGCTGATGTCTTTCCGCCCTGGCGTTGTGTTAACACACACCTGTGGCTCCAGAGCAGCTGAGGAAGCAGCTCCTGATCCTGAGGAAGCAGCAGGGCTGGAACCAGATTCTGGTTCTGTTTAATAAATAACGACTCGGTGGAACCTGTCGGGTGTTTTTCTTCACTTGATGTTAGATTAGGACTTTAATCCCTGTGACTGTAATTAACAGCATGCATCATGCAGTTAATGAAGAGCTTTGCAACTTGCTAAAAACATACTGCAGATGGTAATTTGTCGGCTGGAAGTGACTCCACTTGTCCTACTTTGTTAAACTAACTGATCATACCTCCTGCAACAAGTCCGCCTGCTCTATGGCCTTCAGCACGTTCTTTTTGGACGTTTCCTGGGCCTCTCCTCCCAGCAGGAACTCATCCAGGATGAAGTAGGCCTTCTCAAAGTTGAAGATAATATCAAGCTCACACACCTGAGAGGCACAAAGAGGAGAAGATAAGGGAAGATGTGATCCTCACAGAACTCGGATTCTAAGCACCACACATGGGTTTACAAAAACTCACGCTGCCAAAATATTTATCCAGCAGCTCCACGTATCTGTGGATGATTTCCAGGGTGATCAGCTCGTTGTCTTGATCCTCGACTGCACAGCAGAAGTACAGGCTGGCGTATCTACAACACAAAGAGCAGAAACACAAGTGAGCCGGGTGGAATAATAGTGAAATGAATACAGTCAGAAAAAAACACTCCTTTCTTGTTTTATGGTTCTGTTGAGGCTCGCAGTCTTGTTGCTTGGATTTTGAACATGTTCAAAAAAAGTTGTGACTAATTGTCTGTCAAAACAGTCAGTCGTTGCGGATTTCTCAAACCAAATCTCCAGAACATCAGAGCTGCTCTCCTCTGTCAAAAAACACGTCCAGCTCTAAAAACCCACATTGACGATAAACAATAATGATTGAAAAACTGGTCCAAATCTGCCAATCTTCATTTATAAAGTTTATTCACAACAAGGTGGACAATGAAACAATGTGCACGATCAAGAGTGCAGTTTTGCAAGTCACGGTTTTCAGAAACAAGCCGTGTGAAACACGCAGAATACAACGAGACTGCGGTGAAAAATCAATGCATTTTCTCGCAGTGTTGAGTCATTTCTGCTCAACAGGTGAAGCTTAAAACCTCTCTGCTGCGTCTCGTTTGTGTAAGACAAACAGGTGTGTGTGAGGACGGGCGTGCAGGGCATGAACCTCTCTTCATCGCCCACCTTTTGTACACAATCTTCAGGTCTCTCCATTCCAGGAAGCTGCACATCTTGGGCTTCCGGGCCAGTATGGTCTGGACCAGGTCCCTGGAGATCTTCTTCCTCTCCTTGTCGGACAGAGGGACATACCACTTCTGTAACCTCAGCTTCCCCTGGCGGCTGAACAACAGCATGAACTGCATCTGAAGGAGGAAGTTCAGCGCAGTTACAATCACACGAAACATTAAAAACAAGAAATGTTGAGTTCTACTCTGCTTGAATATATTTATATTCAGTGAGAAATTCTAACAGGAAATAAAAACATAATATATTTGAGTATGCACAACCCCAGCATTAGATCAAATCAGCTTTATTTGTAGTAAATTAAATTTCCTGGTGGTTTTAGCACAAAGTTTTATTAGCTCACATTAGCTAACGTCGCTAAATTGCCTCATTTCGTGACATTTGCGCCCCCCTCCTGCGACGTTTAACAAGCTACAGATAAAAACAAGATGGTAAACATTACTTACCTTCGTCTTGGCCTTAAAGATGGCGGCTTAAACGGACTTTAAGTTCAGCCAAATAAAGTTAAACACATAGCAGCTGAAGACAAACAGATGTTTGAGTCTCTGATGTTTAGCTTCTCATCCAGCTTGCTGCTAAACTGCTTAGCTAGCGGATGCTGCTGAGACAGCTATGAAGAGCTGCGCTGTGATTGGTCGAATAGACCCGGATCTGCAATCTGATTGGTTCTCCGGTTCCGTTATTCTGTACGTACTTACGTCACTCGCAGGGAATAGCTTTTTAGTTGTCTAACGGTTACTTGATATTTACTTTGCTTTGTTTAGTAACAAAAAACAGTTTTATGTGTAATAATTAAAACTAGAAAGTTTAAGATGACGGTTTGAAGGGTGCTAAAGCAGCTGCGGCCCAAAAATCCAACCCATCTTTGTAAAAATATAAGCTAAGAAAACAAAAAGTAAAGCCTACATTTGGATGTAAGAAGTACACAGAGAACAGTGATCGAAATAAATGTTAAGACCAGTCGCTCATTATGGTCACCATGGTAACCACACACCCGTGTCTCACTCCCTGACAGCAAACTTAAGAGAGACGGACTGAAAAGTAGGTTTAAAACAAACAGTTGCTGTGTAAAAACTATAAGTCAGAGCAGGAAGGACATTTTTAAATGAAGCCGCACTTCAAGGCTTTAAAGGGGAAAATAAATAAAATATCAGAATAATGAGTTTTCATGTTTTTCTTTTAGTTAAACACCATCATAAACCCCTCCAGTGGTCCATTTCTCTGATTTCAAACGTTAATGACTTGTTTTTAGAGGTTTTGTGGGCTGATTGTGTGGGCGGAGTTACCTCCTCGGATCTTGACGTAGAAAGAGGCGGGGCCAGTGGTGGCAGACCGCTGTAGGACGCTGAGGAGGTTAAGGGCGGACTGGGCCGAGGGACAGGACTGAAGGCTTGATTTGGGTCAAGCTCGATTATTTTAAATAATCGAGCACGCCCGCCCACAAAGCCCGCAATGACTCGTGCTTGTGCAGGTCATATGTATTTAAAATTTTATTTAACGTTATAGAGAATAAACGAACACACCTGCAGAGCACCACCTGTGAATCCCTCATTTGTTGTAGGAAACTCTGATTGACTGTCATATTCCTGGTGAGTTTAAAAGGGTTTATTCAGGGCAACATAATTTCAGTTTATGGGATTTGAGTACAGATTATTACACCACAGCAGAATTATTTAAATTGTAGGTATTCAGTTGATGATGTGTGCAGACGGCGTGCATTCAAAGTGAGCTCAGCTTCACTCAGTCTTGGTGGTTTGCGTTAATCGGGCGGTGGCCTGGGATGGTTGTTGTCCCGGTCCGCCCCTGGTTACTGTCGCTGCGTTTATCAGGGGAAATGGAAGCAGAAGAAGAAACAAGAGGACCGCTTTGAAAACATGTTTTTGTTTCTGTTCAGGAGTGATGCTGTCGGGAACTGGAGCCCCACGTTTCACTAGTGGAACTTTAAGGTGATGTCACTCAGTCGGTGCTTCTTCTGTTGAAGGTTTGTATCTCAGGTTCTCCTCTTCAGAACGTTAACTGCAGTCAGTCTCCAGACTCTGGGTTGTAATTTTAAAGGAATCACATCCATCAAACCTTCTTGTCCTTCAGAAGCTGAAGAATGACTCAGCTGGTGGAGTTTGGGTCAGTTTACACAATTAATTCCAACCATTTCACCTCCACACTCTCTGGATTTGCTTTTTCCTGTTTGGCTCTCGATACGTCAGAGTGATCACAAAAACTGAAATTTTTTTTAACTCTTTTTTTTTATTATTATTAATTAGTGTAATTTTATGTTAGATGCAAGAACAAGCCCCTTCCATGACTGTATTTGGATTCCTGTTAGCTTGAAAACGCTTCTCCTTCCTCCTTTAAACCCTCCGGCTGTGGCGCAGAGGGGGTTTGGCGCCCCCTGCCGGCCACCTGCGGAACAACAAGAACACGATGTACGGACTGGATGTATGGCTCAGCGCCGTGCGTCACTGACGCACAGCCGCCGAACCGCCGTGACACCGCTCAGAGACAGTTTCCACCGGGCTGCTGCCTCCGAGGCTTTACAGACAGGCCGCTGGTTCAATTTCACCCCGTTAGTTTCGTCTGAAAGCAGCCGGATGCTACTCTGCTAGCCGAGCTTTAGCGCCTCCGCGGAGGTCAGACGGACTCAGGAGGACCGGAAGGATGGATCCCTGCGCAGAAAGTTAGCCTGAGCTAAAGTCATCTGTTCGCTTTTATCCCGGAGGGGTCTGCAGCAGGGAGGCTGGTGTTCAGGTGGAGTTCAGGTGCTCGCTGAGGATGAGGAGCCGCAGTAACTCCGGGGTGAGGCTGGACGGATACGCCAGGCTGGTCCAGGAGACCATCCTGTGTCATCAGGTAGGTCCAGGACCGGAAACATCTTATTCAGGCTGCAGGAAGTCATTTAACGTTTCCTCCATCTGATTCTGATTCTCCTGTCAGTCATTAAAATCCACCCAGAACCATAAAAAAATAAATTATTCATGGAGGTTTGCTGCAGGTAAAAGCATCCCTTAATTAATTCTTTTAATTACATTTTACATGAACAAACACCACAGGTTAAATTCACTTTAATGACATGTTTAGTTATGTTTCCAGACATGAAGAGATTTAATAAATGCAGTCTCTGCTGTTATTCTAATTGTTCATGTTAAAAGAGTTAAACTGAGTCATATTTAGTTTATTTTTTGGACTTTTTGCAGTAATTTTATCTCTGCAGAAACTGCTTTGTGGCTAATTTTTAATATAATATATGAGAAACTTACAAATTTCACTTTAACTGGAATAAAAGCTCCAGAATGTTGTAGTTTTACGGTGAAGGTGTGAAAAATAAACCCATAAAAATAATAAATTCCACCCTTTTCTGCAGGTGTTTTGGTTAAAGCTGTGAAAGCAGTTTCATGATGCTCTCATGATGACTCTCAGCTACTACCACACCAAATCTGAGTTAGAGCCATCCTTGTGTTTTTAAGGTTGGTCAGCTGTGGCGGCCATTTTTAATCCCCCTTCATTAAACGACTAATTAATACTTGGATAAGGAGCAGAGAAAAAGACAAACATGGAGCTAAAGAACAAATACGACTGATCTAACTTTACTTTCTGTATATTTGTGTAAAATTGTTAAAAATCACTCGTGATGCTTCGATCCGAAAGGCCAGGAGGTCACATTTCACTCCAGACTAAAGATACGGACAAACAACAAACCTTATCTGAAGCAATAAAATGTTGACCAGAATATAAACGTTTTTTAACATCTTCCTGACCCGTTTCAGCCCGAATGAAAGCAGAACTTTAAGCAGGTTTGGATGTTTGATTATTGTCAGCAGGAAACAAAATAAAAGCCTCCCGGTGTTTCCTGTCAGGGTGTGGGAACCGGTCCGGGCCGGGCCGGTTCTGAATAAGCTGAGGAGCCGGCAGATAAAAGGCTTCAGCTGATCCCGGCGGCTGAACTTTGACCCCACCGTGTTTGTTCCTCTGCAGCTGCTGCTCCGGATGAACTTTACTCTTCAGACGAAAACATCCAAACGTCTCAAACTGAAGGTCGTGAAGCAGCTGAAATGTTCTTTTAGGTTCTTCTTTGTCATTTAAAGCTACAACACTTTAAAACCTAAAGTTAGTTTAACTTTTTATTCCACTAAAGATGTTTGAGACGTTCATATCTGATAAACTGACTCTGCAGGTTCAGTTTATTTCATCACAGAACATGTCACAGGTTTATATTTAATCTGTGTTTTTACGTATCGCCCGCTGCTGTAGGCGAAGGCGGAGTGATAATGTTTTTGCCCATGTCTGTTAGCAAAATATCCCCTGAACCAGCGGACAGATATAAGATGAAACTCTCAGGAAATAATGATTAGATGAACGTCTGCAACTGATTAACAACCTGATTCAAGATGGCCGCCACAGCTAATGGATCTTAGCAAACACAAGAATGTCTGTAACTCGGTTTATTTTACAGATACGGAGCTAAAATCTGGTTTGGTAGTAGCTGAGAGTCATCCTTTCTACAAGCTGTGAGTGAAGATGTTTGTCTAAAACCTCAGCAGGCGGCGGGTGATATGCATTCCTCCCATTATGAGTCAGGGTCGTGAGGTTCTGCAGATAAACTAACTGATAATTTATTTAAGATCAACAAGATTATTTAATTATTATTTATTCCAGCTTCAGAGAAAACTTTCTGTTGCAATGACTCAACCAGGAAATAGTCTGATCCCTTCCTTCAGTTTCTGGTGCTGCTTCGTGTTTTATTTAAAAAAAACAAAAAATATTTAAAACTTTTTTAATATGAAGACTTTTATCTCCTGGTTATTTAAGGTTTAACAAAAAAACAACTCGAGACTTTTCAGTTTCCGTGTAAAAACAGACTAAATGCTGAAGAAACTGAGTTATAAAACTAAAAGCAGCAAAACATGAGCTACAAGCTAAATGTAGCAAGAAGCTAAAAGTAGCAAAAGGTTAGCTAGCTGCTAATGAGCCAAATGTGGCATGAAGCTAACTAAAAGCTAAAATTAGCATTAGCAGATAAACAGAAGCAGCAGCTGAAGCAGATTTCAAAGTTTCTGAATGAATTAGAGAATTTAAAGTTAAACTAAGTCTTGGCAGCCTTCAGCTGAACGAGCCGAAGGGTTCGATTCATGAACTAAAACTGAGTTTGTCGAAGTTTAGATTGTAAAAATAAAAAAGCAGGAAATACGTGTGAATGCTGACTCAGCGTGACGATAAATCAAAGCTTTAAAGAATCTTAAATACATAAATAACCTCGATGGTTCACGCTGTTATTAAATCAGAAGGGAAAGTTTTACCTGAGGGGGCGTGGTTTATGTTTCCTGTAAACCTAAGGTTTGTTTTGGGTTTTCCTTCCAGAACCCGGTGACCGGACTTCTCCCAGCCAGTGTCCAGAAGAAGGACGCCTGGGTCAGGGACAACGTCTACAGCATCCTGGCCGTGTGGGGGCTGGGCATGGCCTACAGGAAGAACGCAGACCGCGACGAAGACAAGGCCAAGGCCTACGAGCTGGAGCAGGTGGGTCTGGGTTGGACCCGAGCCGAGCCGGCCGGTTCTGCTCCACGGAGGAGCTGGAGCTTAAATTAAATCATCCAGGACAGTTTAATTAGTTTTTATTCTGACGGTTGGAGACTTTCTAGCTCCTACAGCTGCTGTTCCAGTTTATTTACCTGTTATATTTAACATAACAGATTAATTATATACAGACCAATCAGCAGTTGTTATTCAGACTTATTGTTCAGTTTGTGTTCAGCTCAGGGGAAAGGGAACATTTGGACCAAACATGAATCATCAGGCCTTAAAGACAAGCCTTTCTGAAACCTGAAAGCTGCCTCATCCTTCAGCTAACGGCTCTTTGGGAATCACCTTGTTGGAGCTGAAAACTGATATTTTCCATTAATTCAAGTAAAGCGCTGAGAAGAGACGTGTTTGTGTCGCAGGCTGCTGGGAACAACGAGCCGAAGGATCCAGTTTAATATCTGTTAACCGTTGACTCGACTCTGACTCATCCCTCGAGTTTCCGGTTTGTTTTTATTTCCTGAATGATTCATGGATCAGAGTTAAAAACGTTCCTCTGAAAGTGATTCTTCATCACTACTGATCCCAGAGCTGAACTTTGCTCACAGTTTTCTGGGTTCAAAGTGATAAAAACCCGAACTGATCTGTCTGATGAGTGTATTTGTTGCTGTTTCCTGACGCGGTTCTTGTGTTTTTGGCAGAATGTGGTGAAACTGATGCAGGGCCTTCTGCAGTGCATGATGAGACAGGTACGACACGCCCGCTGAGAGGAAGTCAGGCTTACTGTAAACATCCCCGCACGCAGGTTTCCCTCCACAGAAAGGTCAAAGGTCAGGGGTCAGATACAGAAACAGATGACAGCAGCTTGTTTTTTTGTTTGTCCAGTATTGAGTAGAAGCAGAAGATAAATTATCAGAGCAAAGAGCTCAAATGAAGAAATTCTTCTCCTCTTCATCAACATCTGTTTGCTCCTCCTCTCAGTTTCAGCTAAATATTCCACAGAAAACAAACAAATTCATGATCAGTTTTATATTAACTGAAACAAGATAAATGTTTAATAAAGCCTTTGGCTCTTGGTAAGATTGAAACTAACGTCACTCTGTTGTTTCCATCAAACTGCTCGTCAGGGTCAGGGTTAGGTTGACACAGACGTCCTTCTTGTCTTTGTGTCAGATTGAGTTTGGAGTCAGGAGAAGCAGAGCGGCACGAGGAGCCTGAGTGAAACTAAAGATTTGATTAATGCAGATAAAAAAGACACAAACCTAAACGGTACATAAACAACAACAGAGATCCACTGAAGAGACGTGGGGCTGATGGACTGTAAGGACGACGTCAAACTCCAGGCCTCGAGGGGGCGCTGTCCTGGAAGTTTTAGGTTTTTCTGCTCCAGCACACCTCATTCAAACGGTTTAATCACCTCCTCACCAAATCATCAAGATCTCCAGAAGCAGGTCCACAAGTCATCCTTTTAAAGCAGGTGTTTTAAAGCAAGAACACGTCTAAAACATGCAGGAGAGCGGCCCCGAGGAACGGAGTTAGACACCTTTAGAAGGAGACTAATGAAAGGTGTACAGGTGGAAGGCGGGCTGTGGATAAGTCCTGGCAGCACACAGGAAACTCATCTAAACACACAAGGAACCAAACAACAAAACTAATAAATAAAATAAAAACACTGATTCTGACCCTGCAGACTTTGTGCTGTTTTAGCTGTTCTTATAGCTAAACCTTCGGCTCATTCAGCTGATGGCTGCTCTGACTTTTTGTTCTTGTAGCTTTTATACTTTTCAAAACATTTAACTTTTTTCCCCATAAACACATTAGGATCTCTTCAGCTCCTTCAGACACTTTGTTCTCTTAAAAATCTGCTTCAGCTGCTGGTTCTGTTTGTTTTATGCTACGTTTAGCTTTTAGCTACAGTTATGTTACTTTTTGCCTTCCTTTTGCCACCTTTAGCTTTTAGCTTCATCACTCAGTTTCAGCTCTCAGGGTAAATCTGTGCTGCTCGACGTGTTAAACGTTACGCAGCTAAATTCAAGTTTGAGTTTCTCCTTGTTTTTAATCTTTCTCTTATTATTTTGTCCCGTGTCTTCAGGTGGATAAGGTGGAGAAGTTCAAACAAACCCAGAGCACGAAGGATTGCTTGCATGCCAAATATAACACGGCCACCTGTTCCACGGTGGTCCGAGACGACCAGTGGGGTCACCTGCAGGTGGACGCCACCTCCATCTACCTGCTGATGCTCGCACAGATGACAGCCTCAGGTGCAGCAGGCGCACCGAGGGGCCTTTTAGCAAATCCATCACCTTTTCTGCTTAATTTAAAGACAGGTTTTATGTCGTCCCACAGGTCTTCACATTATCTCAAACCTGGACGAGGTAGCTTTTATCCAAAACTTGGTTTTCTACATCGAGGCGGCCTACAAGGTGGCGGTGAGGACCGCTTTCTTTGGCTTTAATCAGAATCCATGAGTTATCAGTCAGGTTAATGTCCGCCTGATTTATCCAATCAGAAACCAGCTCCGTAGCCCCACAGCATGATGCTGCCACCACCATGCCTGACAGCTGGTTGAGTGTTTTCAGGTCTGAAAGCCTCACCTTGACTCGTCCAAATGTCCTTCTTGTCTCAGTCTTTGTCTCGTCTGACCATCAGACTGTCCTACAGAAGACATTTGTCTTGTCCATGTGGACAGCTGGAGCTTCCCTTTCAGTCCATGATGATTGTCTTCACTGTGGACAGGGACACTGGTGGACAGGGACACTGGTGTTAAATTAGTTTCCAGTTCATGTCAGGATTGAGTCTTGGTGAACATCTGAACCAGTTTCCTTCCATCTGAGGGGGACAGATGAGGGCTGTCCATCAAATCCTAGCTGCAGTCAATCACGATCACTAACAGGAAGTCAGAAGGTCTTGTTGTTTCAGGTGAACACATTTAGGTGACTGCGTGGATAATAAATTCTGACTTGTTTTTAATCTGACATCCTAATGAGGGGATGGAAACTTCTGACCACACCTGTCTGATTCTGTGACTTGTCCACCTGTGCAGGATTATGGGATGTGGGAGCGAGGCGACAAAACCAACCTGGGCATCCCTGAGCTCAACGGCAGTTCTGTTGGAATGGCTAAGGTTGTTATTAATTCGTTTTAATCATCAGAAAGCCGCAGCTGCGTGGACTGACAGATGGGTTGGATGTTTGCAGGCGGCTCTGGAGGCCATCGATGAGCTGGATCTGTTCGGTGCTCGTGGAGGACCGAAGTCAGTCATCCATGTTTTACCTGACGAAGTGGAACACTGTCAGGTACGGCTGGACGTCCCTGCCGCCGGCTCGCTATCAGCTCTGCTCCTCGCTCGTTCCCTCAACGTGTTTTCTCCTCAGGCCATCCTGTGCTCCATGTTACCACGAGCCTCCACGTCCAAGGAGATCGACGCCGGCCTCCTGTCGGTCATCTCCTTCCCGGCTTTCGCTGTGGAGGACGCCGACCTGGTGGCCATCACCAAGTCAGAGATCATCAGCAAACTGCAGGTGAAGCCCGAACATCGGGAACTTCTACGGCTCTGTTCAGTGATTTCATTCATTCTTTGTGGTTTTTACACGTTTCGGTTTGTTTCCAGGGTCGCTACGGCTGCTGTCGCTTCATCAGGGATGGATATCATTGTCCTAAAGAGGTCACATTTCCTGACATCTAAACTCTAAATCATTGAGAGCTGAGGGGTTAAAGTTCAGAGAAGAACTCTGATAAAAGCTAAAGTTAGGAAAAGTCCAGCTAAAAGCTAAAAGCAGCTGAATTGACTGACAACTCAGACAACAAGCGGAGGTGTTTCCAGAGTACCACCAAGGAGAAGTGTAGTATGTAGTAGTATTAGTATGTATTAAGAGGTCCGAGGTTCTGCCTGTCTGTCTCCAGGACCCGAATCGACTGCACTACGATCCTGCAGAACTCAAACTGTTCGAGAACATCGAGTGCGAGTGGCCCGTGTTCTGGACTTATCTCATCCTCGACGGGATCTTTGCTGGAGATCACGTCCAGGTAGAACCGATCACAGCTTTCTGAGATAATCCTCTTTACTTTTACAGTTACTGTTTTTTATTAATAAACGTGTTTTTAAATGCTAAAACTCACAGATGAGTTCATGAACTTGACTCCGGTTTGCAAAAAGCAACAAAATGCTGTAAAATAAAAGCATTAAACAAGAAAACAAGATGTTTTTATTTATTTTAGTCAAGTTTTCATTCACTGGTTTATGTTAGTACTTCTTGTAACAAATGGATGAATGAATGTCTGCTGCTAATAAATAACTTTAATAACTAATAATAATAATAATAATAATTTGTTCTGTGCAGGTTCAGGAGTACCGGGAGGCCCTGGAAGGTGTTTTAATCAGAGGGAAGAACGGCATCAAACTGGTGCCTGAACTTTACGTTGTTCCTCTTGATAAGGTACCCCCCCGACACCCGACCCCTGACCCCCGACCCCCTTACAACTCAATATAAGACAGAGCCGCCTGCAATCTTAGAGAAATGATTTGCGGTGGTTGTGATGATGTGTTAGAGCTCTGCAGCTGATAAATCTGCAGATTTATCAGCTGAAATCAGTCCTGTTTACCTGCTTTAACACTCAGACCCAGATTCACCAACAGATTGTTTCTTTTGCAGATGCAAATTAAGATTTTACATCTGTTCCATTCACAAAGTGACAGCTTCTCTCTGCGCTGCTGCAGTTTGTCCACATTTAAATGAGGTTTTATTTGTGCATTTAAAGGGAAAACTCACTCAGATTTATGTCAATAACTGCCCGGGGCAAAAAGTGTCCTATTTTTCAACATTCATTTAACTTCGGATGTTCTCTTGAACAGAAGAAGAGGAGCGATTCAGGAATACGAAACGTTAAGATGATAGAACAAAGTTATTGTTTCCCAGAATAATGAATGCCTTGTGAATATGCGTCTCAGACGGAGACGATCATTTAAAGGACTTGTTCCTCCCGCAGGTGGAGGAGGAGTACAGCAACCCTCACAGCGTGGACCGAGTCGCCATGGGACAGCTTCCACACATGTGGGGACAGTCCCTCTACATTTTAGGCTGTCTTCTGGCCGAGGTACGGACACTGAGCATCACAAAAAACACAACAAAAGATGATATATTTCACATATTTCATCATCTCCATAAACAGGAGTTAAAATGTTCTGTTCCTTTTCTCTGTTTTTGTTTTTTAGGGTTTTTTAGCTGCAGGAGAGGTCGATCCTCTCAACAGGAGGTTCTCCACACACTTCAAACCAGATGTTGTGGTCCAAGGTTGGTCAGATCATGTAATCTGTGTTTCTTTATTCCGTCCACTTGTTTGACTGTCTGCTTCGAAAAGTTACAGCTTCTCTAATCTGAAACCTTCAGCTCTGATTTAATATTTATACGTAAATTAGCCAAATCCTGTTTTTAGTTAGGAAAATATCTGTAACTATATGAAACTTTCAGTACTTGATGTTCTGGTGTGGTAGTAGCTGAGAGTTTTTTGGCATGCGAGGCAGCGGGCGACATGCATTCCTTCATGTAATGTTTGTTTTTCAGTTTGTGTCCTCGCGGAGTCGAAGGAGATCCAGGAGTTGTTAAGAGATCTCGGGATCACGGTCCAAACGATGTCAGAAGTTCTGCCCATCAGGGTCATGCCCGCTCGCATCCTGAGCCACGTCTACGTCAGGCTGGGTAACCGACACAGATCTGTTCATCCAAACGCTGCATGTTTCTGTAAAATGAGAGTAAAAACTGGTGCTGCCGCCACAGGAAACTGCAAGAAACTGAATCTGAGCGGAAGGCCTTACCGGCACATCGGAGTCCTGGGAACGTCCAAGTTCTACGAGATCAGAAACCGCTCCTACATATTCGCCCCTCAGGTGAGACGTTTTGAACCACAGCAGCTTCAGATCAGAGAACGGACATCTGGTTAATGGTTTGGGTTCTTCTCTGTGCTCAGTTTCTGGACCAGCATCATTTCTACCTGGCCCTGGACAACCAGATGATCGTGGAGATGTTACGGACGGAGCTGGCCTATCTGTCCTCCTGCTGGAGGATGACGGGACGGCCCACCCTGACCTTTCCCATCACTCGCAGCATGCTGGGTACGAACACCGCTCCTTTTATTATACAAGCTTCTCTCACTGCTCACTTTATCAGCCCCACCTGTTCAGGTGCTCCTTAACAGCTAACCAGCCAATCACGGGGCAGAAACTCAGAGCATTTAGGCATCTGGTGAAGACACGGAGGTCCAACTGGGCATCAGAACCGGGAAGATTTAAGGGACTTTGAACGTGGTGAAACTGCTGATCTCACCACAACCGTCTCTCTGTCGATGATGTCAGAAGTGATAGGAACCACTGGTTCCAGCCGAGGTCTGCAGAACATCATCCCGGACCACACCGGGTTCTGCTCCTGAGAACAGGAAGCTGAGGCTCAGCGGTCTGATGAGTCTGGAAGACCTCCGGTCTCAGAGGAATCCAGAACCTTTGGGAGCTTCACATTCAGCTGACCAATCTGCAGCAGCTCCGGGACGCCTTCATGTCAGTTTGAACCGAAGATCTCTGAGGAACGTTTCCAACATTTTGTTGAACCCGTTCCATGAAGGATGAAGGCAGTTCTGACCCGGTACCAGCAGGGTGGACCTAATAAACTGGCTTCTGTCTGTAGAGAATTAAATACAAGCCAAAATAATTTCCAGTCCTTCGTATATTAAAGGAAGTGAGTTGTGAGCTCAAAGATGGCCGAACTTCTGCACGTCTCTACGAGTGTCCTTTCCCTAAAGTTCAGCTGTGAACTAATCTTTACGTTTTTAATTTTCTGTTGCTGGAGGTGGTTTTTAAAATATAACACGTGATTTTAGATCCCAGGTTTGTGTGAAGCTTTGATGTCAAAAACAAACAGCAGCTAATTTTGTGGGTAAATTAAATAAAACGTTAATTAGAGGTCTCAGTACTTTGTGTGTTTTTCCCCCTTCAGTTGAAGATGGAGATGCAGTAGATCCCTGCATCGTATCAACACTCAGGAAACTGCAGGATGGCTACTTTGCAGGAGCGAGGTTTGATGTTTTTCTGTAAAATAACCCCCCTCCTCATGTTTAAACATTCGCCCTGTTCTTTATGTGGGTTTTTTGTGTTTGACCCTCAGGGTGCAGATGTCAGACCTCTCCAGTGTTCAAACCACTTCATTCCACACTCGCCTCACCTTCCTGGATGAAGACAACGATGACCTGTTCGAGGACATGGAGGAGGAGGACAACGAGGAGTTCATGACCTCTGAGCTCTCAGATGGTGCGTTATTAACTGTTTAAGTTTAGGTTTTATTTGTTTAATTACATTTAACTAAACGTGGAGTTTGTGTTTTTGATTCAAAGGCTCTAAGGACGTGTTTGACCAGTACCTGACGCAGCTCCTCCACAGCACCACCACCACCAAGCGTCACCTTCCTCCCATCCAGAGGGGGCAGCACCACGTCTTCAGCCCTGAACACACCACCAGAGACATCCTGTCCTTCATGGCTCAGGTTCAGGGCCTCAAACTGCCCAGTGAGTTTCAAACAATGTACTAAATCATCTAAATTACAAGGAAGGCTTAAAGAAATGCTGCTAATGTAGAGAGATATGTTAGTAGTTAGGTTAGAGTTGAATGTCTGTTTGCAGACAGATCCATGTGTTATAGAGGTTTAGAAATAGTTATTTTTCTCGCAGTAAGTTTGGTTTTATTAAATATTTCAGAGTCCTCCATGTATCTGCCGGTGACTCCGATCAAGAACAAGCACCGTAAATCTCTCAACCTTCTCGTGGTTCCTCATGTTCCTCCTGGACCGCAGGCAGTGCAGCCCAAGGTAGCCGACTCGTGTGTTTTTCTGATTTCCCGACGGTGCTGAGTGCGTCTCTGACTCTCCCGCCCCCCTGCAGGACCTGAGTGTTTCGGACTTGCACCTGCCTCGAGACTCGCAGGGAAACACGGACTTTGCGGTTCTGGTGAAGCAGCTGAAAGAGTGCGGCACTCTGCAGGACCAAGCCGACATCCTCTACATCCTTTATGTTTTAAAGTAGGCAGAAATGCACCAAACTTCATCCACCTGGAGCCAAACTGGGCTGCTGCTTGTAATTAGCTGTCCTGTGGTTTTGTGCTCTTGAACAGAGGAGCTGATTGGGTGGTGGAGTTGTCGGGCCCGGGTCAGGGTGGGGTCACCGTGCGTTCGCTGCTGGAGGAGCTGTACATCCAGGCTGGAGCCTGCAAAGAGTGGGGGCTCATCAGATACATCTCTGGAGTTCTACGCAAGAGAGTGGAGGTCCTCGCCGAGGTCGGTGACGAATCAGGCAGCAGGAGGCTGACTGATTCCTGCCCGCGTCTAAACTCACAGCAACTTAAAACTGGATTAGATGAGCCTGACTGATACAAGACAAACAAACCTCAGTGTGTATAAATATTTAAATACAGAGGGAGGAAAGAAGAGTTTAACACACCAAAGTTTTCTCACTAAATATATTTGTTGGTAACAACCCAAATAATCCACACAAGCAAAGAAATCCAAACAAATAAGTCCATAATTCAATCCCTCCAGGATTTCTCGGGCATTTTCCTAAAAGTTGCGTTTTTTTTTATTATTTTATTTTATAAAATCAATAAACAACCATAAATTTTTATATCTAAACCAAAAATCCTTCCTAGTTTTGTAAGATAATCACCAACAAACGTTGACATTCTCAAAGGGTGCTTTATTTGAGAACTTTGATAGCTTCTAAACTGACATTCATGAGCATTTCTGGATTGTCCCTGGTCTGCAGCTCTCCTCACATGTTTTGCAGACACAAAGTGTTTGTCGATGCGTTTATGTTCCATGATTAC
>NC_051444.1:1365766-1373098 GCF_001649575.2 Kryptolebias marmoratus
AGAAACAATAAATATTGGGTTAAAGTTGCGGGAAAGTTGTGGTGTTTTGGGCAAAGTTGCAAAAAGTTGCGATTTCGCGGGGTTTGCTTGATTTTGCGTTAATAGTTGCGATCGCAACATCGTGAAATCCTGGAGGGTCTGATAAATTAGGTTATTTATAATAAAATGAAATGACGACACAAGGAAGAAGTATTAAACACATGAAGAAAATGAGCTAAATTCTGCTGCTTTTCTTCATTGTTGTGATGCAGAGATATTAATAAACTGAGGAGTTTCTACATCAGGGCTACACCAAAATAACAAAACATGATGATGAGACATCACTCCTCTCTTTGTGATGCCGTTAGCGTTAGCATCCAGGATGCTGCAGATCCATCTGATTGCCACATTTATTATTTGCATCTAGTTTTCAGTCTGCAGTTTGTTTGTGATCCTGATGAGCCAGGCTCTGATAAATGTTTGAGGCTTTGTGCAGCTGTACTCCACACCCGTTCAAGGCTAACGATAGAAACTGAGTCCAGGAGTCGTGTGAAATAAAAACTACAGTTTTATTCCTTTCCTCCTGTTTCTCTCCCAGGCGTGCACAGACCTGCTGTCCCATCACAAGCAGCTGACTGTAGGCCTGCCTCCTGAACCGCGGGAACGAGTCATCACAATGTGAGCCGTCTGTCTGCCTGCAGGTTCACTGTTTGGGACATTTGGATGAAAGTCGTTTGTTTTGTTTCTCTTCAGGCCACTTCCTCCAGAAGAACTGAACAGTCTGATTTATGAAGCGAGTGGTCAGGATATCAGTATAGCTGTTCTTACTCAGGTAAACCTTTAAACCTTTAACTCTGTCAGACTCTGACCCTCCTCCATGTGACCTGTTTGTGTTGGTCATGAAGGAAATCATGGTCTACCTCGCCATGTACGTGCGCTCGCAGCCGGCTCTGTTCGGAGACATGCTCCGGCTCCGGATCGGACTCATCATGCAGGTGATGGCCACGGAGCTGGCCCGCAGCCTGCACTGCTCCGGTAGGAAACAAACAGACGTAAAGAGAGATTCGAGTGGCGCTGAACGGGAAATAAAACCGTGTGATGACTGCAGGAGAGGAGGCGTCGGAGAGCTTAATGAGCCTGAGTCCGTTCGACATGAAGAACCTGCTGCATCACATCCTCAGCGGCAAAGAGTTCGGGGTCGAGAGAAGCAGTGAGTTTCTTTCCTTTTACCCAAATAATCCATCATGATCTCTACCACCACACCAAATATCAGCTGTAAAAGTGACAGAGTTAGAGTCAGTTTTGTGCTAAGGTTGATTAGCATTAAGGTTAACGGGCGGCTGTGGATCAGTGGTTAGAGCAGTCGTCATTAGAGCAGAGTTGGAGGTTCGATTCCTGGTGGGAGTCACATGAGCAGGACACTGACCCCCTCACCGCCTCTGATGTGCTCCATCGGTGTATGAATGCAAATTACAGCACTGATTCGACTCAAGGGGGCGCTCTCCTGCATGTTTTAGACGTGTTCTTGCTTTAAATGGATGACTTGTTGGCCCGTCCCAATCCTCGCCCTCAACCCTACGCCCCTCTATTAAGTGTGCACTCAGTCAAAGTGCACAGAAGGGTTCATGTGTGCAGACGTTGGAGAGTTGGGTCAGTACAGGTTACATCATCGACCTGCACCTCTGTTTTGGTATTTTAAGAAGGTGCCAGTGTAATTTTAAAAGTACAGTGTTGGTATTTTTGTTTTCCAAAGTCACTGCAGGAGATATTTGGCTGTTCAGATGTGTTTAGTTCTGACTTGTTGATGGTATTCACACATGTACAGCCGAGTGAAACAAGAATTATTTCAATACTTTACATTTAAAAACTGCTTTTTTGTGACAGACGCAGATCGCTCTGTCACCGCCGCCATATTTCTGCCGTTTAATTCAAAACCCTTTCACTGTCAATAAAGATAATAATAAAAAAAATCAAAACATCACATGCAGCGATGAATTGTGGGTAAACACTTCGCCAAAGTCCGCCTGGATGCGGGCTTAGCTGAAGGCCGGATGTAGTGCACAAAGGGGGCGGGGCTAAAGAGCACTCCGGAGAATTGGGACACGCTCAAACCCTTCAGCGTGAACCGCATTTGAAGGATTTATTCCGATTGTAGAGCTGCAGCAGAGAGCTGGATGGAGGTGTTGGAAAGTGTCTGGTTGGCTAGAAAGATGGTATATAAGTACAGTCAATTTAACATTTAGCATCTTTAACCGGGTTTACGCTATAAGTCAATCAGTTGTAGGCGTACAGTTATGGTAGTTTTTGCACATGAGAGTCAAACCAGTTACAGGAAACAGAAGTAAAACCTTTTATCAGCTCACTGACAGCTGATTGGCTTTATGAGTAGAATCTGGGTATCATATCAGAAGTGTCTTTATTTCTGTTCTTTGTGTTCATCAGTGCGACCAATCCAGTCCACCGCCACCAGTCCTGCGATCTCCATCCATGAACTGGGTCACACTGGCGCCACCAAGACCGAACGGACAGGAATCCACAAGTTAAAGAGTGAAATCAAGCAGGTGGGAAGCAGCTGGTCTCATCTGATTTTATCTCATCTACGATCATCTGATCTCATCTCCTTTCATCTCCTCTGTTCTTATTTTATCTCATCTCATTTTTTCCTGTTTCAGCTTATCTTCAGTTTTTTCTCATTTGATCGTGTCTTATTTTCTTACCTGTCTTTATTGTCTCATTTAATCTAATTTGTTCAGATTTTCTCACATTTCATTTATTTTTATTTGTTTTTTATCTCATTATATCTAATTTTATATTATCTTGTATCTTGTTCTCGTATTTTCTCATATTCTTAAATTTCTTTTTTTTCTCTTTTTAAACTCATCTTACCTGTTTTTTATTTTATCGTTTTGTATATTTTGGCCTGGTGTGGTCTGGTCTGGTCTGGTCTGGTCTGGTCTGGTCTGGTCTGGTCTGGTCTGGTCTGGTCCGGTCTGGTCTGGTCTGATCTGATCTGATCCGGTCCGGTCTGATCCGGTCTGGTCCGGTCTGGTCCGGTCCGATCTGATCCGGTCCGGTCTGATCCGGTCTGATCCGGTCTGGTCCGGTCTGGTCCGGTCTGATCTGGTCCTATTCGGTCCGGTCTGGTCTGATCTGGTCTGATCTGGTCCGGTCTGATCTGGTCCAGTCCGGTCTGGTCTGGTCTGGTCTGGTCTGGTCTGATCCGGTCCGGTCTGATCCGGTCTGATCCGGTCTGGTCCGGTCTGGTCTGGTCCGGTCCGATCCGATCCGGTCTGGTCTGATCTGATCCGGTCCGGTCTGATCCGGTCTGATCCGGTCTGGTCCGGTCTGGTCCGGTCTGATCTGGTCCTATTCGGTCCGGTCTGATCTGATCTGGTCTGATCTGGTCCGGTCTGATCTGGTCCAGTCCGGTCTGGTCTGGTCTGGTCTGGTCTGGTCTGATCCGGTCCGGTCTGATCCGGTCTGATCCGGTCTGGTCCGGTCTGGTCCGGTCCGATCCGATCCGATCCGATCTGGTCTGGTCTGGTCTGGTCCGATCCGGTGCGGTCCGGTCCGGTCTGGTCTAACCCTGTTCTTGCTTCTGATTGCAGCTGGACGGCTCTCGACCTGTCAGTGTGGGTTGGCTTTGATAATCTTTGGCATGTTTCTAAGCTTCAATCCGCCGCCGGCTGAACTCTCTGGCTGTTAACATCCTGTTCCTCCACAGCTGGAGGGACTTTCATCACATGATCAGGAAAACTCTTCAGTGCCTCACATCCATCAACTTTGTGCTTTTTGTAGAAGAGCATTAGACCTAAAATCACTTTTCTGCTCTTTAACAAACCAAACCTTGATGAAGCTGCTTTATTTTAGCGTTTTTCATGTATTGGTTTTATTTCTTTTCAAATGCTCTCTTTTCACCAGCCATGTAGAAGTCTGCTGTATGTAAACCATCTCAGAATGTCCTCTGTCCTCTGTCCTCTGTCCATGTCCCATGTGTAGATCTTCAGTGGCGGTCTTTCCTTGAGTAGCAATGTAACTTCCCCTCGCTCCACGGTAAACCATCTCATCTCAGCTGCTTAGCAGAAACTTGCTTTGTTCAGTTTTTGTGATCAAAATGAAGAATGTAGCGTAAACAGTGGGCAAAGTGATTCTTAAAGCATTTTGATTCTGATTTTTTTGGGTTTTTTCCAGTTAAAGTCAGAAGTTTCCACCCGCTCCAGGGTACGAATGTTAGATCAATCTGGGGATTTGAATAATTTAATGAAATCGTTCTTTTTCTAGAGTGGAATGATGATACAACTTAAACTTCAAAGGTTTTAAAAACAAGAATTAGGTGCACAAGTTCCTCTTCTTCTTCTTTTTAGAAGTGGTAGACTTCCTTTAAACTGGTTGATTTTAGACCCAGATTTAATCAGAGTCCATAAATGATCAGTCAGGTTGATGTCGGAGCTTTAAGAAGCTTCATGTCAGCCTGATTCATCCAATCAGAAACCAGCTCTGATGATTCATCCAATCAGAAACCAGCTCTGATGATTCATCCAATCAGAAACCAGCTCTGATGTGTGTTTGGGATCATTGTCCTGTTGGACCCAACTGTGTCCAAGTTCCAACCGTCCAGCTGCTGGTTTGAGGTGAAGATGAAGAGTTTGGAGGTAGTCCTCCTCACTTTGTACCACAGCATGATGCTGCCACCACCATGCCTGACAGCTGGTTCAGTGTTCTCAGGTCTGAAAGCCTCACCTTGACTCGTCCAAACGTCCTTCTTGTCTCAGTCTTTGTCTCGTCTGACCATCAGACTGTCCTCCAGGAGACAGTTGTCTCGTCCATGTGGACAGCTGCAGGTTTCAGTCCAGTTGGGAGGTTTTGGAGTTTCTTTCTTGGTCCTCTCAGTCCATGGTGATGGAGAACTGTCTTCATTGTGGACAGGGACTCTGTGGACGGGGACACAGGTGTTCCAGTTCATGGCAGGATTGAGTCTTGGTGGTTCCTGAACATCTGAACCAGTTTCCTTCCATCTGAGGGGACAGATTGGGTCTTCTTCCAGACTTTGGCAGAATGGAGACACATCTGAGTAACCAGTTATGAAGAATTGTTTAAACTGATGATCTTAGAATGAAAGTTGTTTAGAAATGTCTCTGAGACTCTTTCCCAGCTTGTCTAAATCTTCTGGGATCAGCCCTTTTCCACCTTGGAAACGTTTGAACAAATCAATAAAATCCCCAAATTAATATGACATAAATGTCGATGAGTGGCTGAAAACTTCTGACTGCAGCTGCAGGAACTTAATTCATGTGATTTTTCATGTCAAAGGTCAAGGATGGCACTACTGCTGTAAAAAGATTCAGTGCTAAATGTAGCTGGACGCTAGCTGAAAGACAAAAGTAGCAAAAGTTTAGCTAGAAGCTAACAGTAACAAAAGGCTAGCTTTAAGGGAAAAGTAGAATTTAGCTAGCTGAGCTAAAATAATTAGAAGGTTGTCAAACAGATAAAATAAAAAACAGAGCAGATTTCAAAGAGAACAAAGTTTTTAAAGGAACTGAAGAGATCTGTGTATTTCTATGTAAATAAACTTAAATATTTTGAAAAATATAAGAATTTACTAAACTAAAAGTCCCAGCACCTATCAGCCGAACGAGTCGAAGGTTTTGATACATAAACAGCTAAAATATCAGTTTGCAGATCAGTGAAAGTCTGCAAAGAAATACAGAAAAATAATCAACATTAGTGTGAATAATGCTGACTCAGCGTTCACTCAGATTTATTCTTTCGTTTAGCTGCAACTCTTGACTTTTATCTGAGTTTTTAGAAAATAAAACATTCTTTTACCATCAGAGGAAACAGTCATGAGTGTAAATATTCAGTAAACAGTCCTGCCAGCCTTACTCTTTGATGACTAACACCATGTCTTGTTTTGCATGAATCACTGCACGAGCAGCAAAGATCGTTTAAAACGACTTGTTTCTGACATGTGAACACGTTTATGCCACCGATCTTTTCAGTCTCCAGCAGTCGTAGATCTGGGAACTGTTTGACGAGTTTAATGCGCTCCACGTTTCCTTACGACAGCGCTGCAGCAGCCCCTCCACCCCCAGTGGAATCCTGTCCCCGGTGGGACACGGTCCAGGGGACGGACAGCTCCACTGGGAGGAGAGGCAGGGCCAGTGGCTGAGGAGACGCCGGCTGGACGGAGCCATCAACAGAGTCCCCATGGGGTTCTACCAGAAGATGTGGAAGATCCTGCAGAAGTGCCACGGCCTGTCCATCGACGGATACGTCCTACCGTCCTCCACCACCAGAGAGGTGAAGCTGGGCCTCTGGATGCATGTTTCTGTCTCCATGTGGGTTTAACTCGTGTCTCTGTGCAGATGACTGCAGGAGAGATCAAGTTTGCGGTGCAGGTGGAGTCTGTCCTCAACCACGTCCCTCAGCCGGAGTACCGGCAGCTGCTGGTGGAGACCATCATGGTTCTGGGTCTGGTGGCGGACGTGGATGTGGACAACATCGGCGGGATCATCCACGTGGATCGGATTTTACATTTGGCCAATGACCTTTTCCTCAACGACCAGGTACCTCTGCTGAACATTTTCTGTTCAAACCGAGAGCCGAACGAGGCTGAAGTAGCTGAAACTGAGCAGCTACGTTTAAAACCGGCAGAACAGAAAAAAATAAAAACTATACGCAGCAAGAAAAACCAGAAATGTTACAAAACAGCAGCTAAAACCACGGCTAAAAGGTAAAATGATCAAAATGCAGCTAAAAGCAAAAATGAGCAAAACTATAGCTGAACGTTCAAACCAGCAAAACAGGAGATGAAAGCTAAAAGCTAATTGTAGCTAAACAGTAAAAATAACAGATTTGAGAGAAGAATGTTTTTAAGAAGTGAAGAGACCTCGATGTGTTTCATTTTTTGTAAATAAAGTTTAGTAATAAATAAAAAAAAAACAAAAGTCATATTTTATCATGGCTGTAACTCGGCGGTCAGGGAGTGACAGACACAGGTGTGTGGTTGCCTCGGTGACCCTAATGAGCCACTTTCACCTCGGTTCTCTTTACTCTTCTTCTGCTGTTCAGAAATCAAAACGTTGGTTTTTGTTTTCAGGTTGAATTGTTTTAAAATGGCTGCTGTAATTTTGGGAATCCTTCAGGGTTTCCTCAGAAATGTTTGACTTCCTGTTGTTCGACTTCTTGTTGTTTGACTTCCTGTTGTTCGACTTCCTGTTGTTCGACTTCGACTTCCTGTTGTTCGACTTCCTGTTGTTCGACTTCGACTTCCTGTTGTTCGACTTCCTGTTGTTCGACTTCCTGTTGTTCGACTTCCTGTTGTTCGACTTCGACTTCCTGTTGTTCGACTTC
>NC_051444.1:1383368-1385327 GCF_001649575.2 Kryptolebias marmoratus
TGTTGTTCGACTTCCTGTTGTTCGACTTCCTGTTGTTCGACTTCTTGTTGTTCGACTTCCTGTTGTTCGACTTCATGTTGTTCGACTTCCTGTTGTTCGACTTCTTGTTGTTCGACTTCCTGTTGTTTGACTTCCTGTTGTTTGACTTCTTGTTGTTTGACTTCCTGTACCTGAGCGCGCCCGTTAAAGTTTCACCTGTCCTGGCCTCCAGAAATCCCTCAGCGCCAGCGATTATTTCCTGGAGAAGGACCCGGCCACGGGAATCTGCAACTTTTTCTACGACAGCGCCCCGAGCGGCAGCTACGGCACCATGACTTACCTCTCCAAGGCGGTGACCACGTACGTCCAGGACTTCCTGCCCAGTTCCAGCTGCCTGATGCAGTGAAGAAGAAAACAGCGTAGCTCGCATGTTCTGCTGTAACGACGCAGACGTTAATCACTTTCTAGTTTTATTTTGTCTTCAGTCTGCTGTTTAAATATATATTAACTTAAGTTGAAGAGTATTTAAATTAAAACTTAAAGGCACGAGCCCAGCTGTGTGCTTTTAGAAAATACTTTTAGTTTTATGAGCAGTTTGGTTTTTAATTTATTGAAATCAGTTCATTTAAAATGTGATCCAGTCAGGAAAGAAAAATGATTGTAAGGATTTATCCACAGATTACTAATTATTTTCTTTAAAAAGGAAAAAAAACGAAACAATAATTTAACAATTATTTGTCTTCCTCTATTTTTTGGTTTTATCATAATTTATTGATCCGTTTCACTGAATGACCTCAAAGGTGAGAAAATGGCTCATTTTAAAAATGCAAACATGCTTCTGTTTCTGTGTAGGTGTTTTTTGTTTTTTACAGTTGATGCTAATTTATCAGCATTTGAATGTCACACCTCGTCATGTTCATGGTTTGTTCGTGTTTGCAGTGAAAAAAAAAAAAAAAAGTATATTTCCGGTACAGAATTATCCTTTAATACTCATCACTGAGAAGTGAGTAATTCTAGTCTAAACTTTAATAACTGTGGATGTTTATTGTCAGATTAACAGATTATAATCCTCTGTAACAGTCTGCTCCTCACATGCACATCAACCGTATAACCGAAACAACAGAACTGCTGACTTTGTGCACGTTCACGTGTGGAAACCAACCTGCTGACAGGTGAAGCTTGTACCTTTTTCATCTGACGCCAATAAACCGTTTTCTGAACAGTCTATGATTCGTGTTTCCACAACTTCTTCTCCTTTTCTTCACCTCTTAGTTTCTACAAGCTGCTGCGAAGTGAAACCGTGGAGAGATGAGTCGGTGCAACACAAGCTGTTCGTCATTTTTAAACTGATGAACACACACGGAACAGCAACAGTGTTTGTGAATGTTTAGAATATGGAACAGTCTGTCTTACCTCTCTCATTTATCCCACAAACTGAGAAAGGTTCAGTCATGGGAAAAAGAAAGTCCATCCTCTTTCAGGTCTGGGTTTTTTACAAATGAGAACATATTAAAAATGATCCAGGGCCCGAAGGCTTGGGAGGAAACATACTGAAACATGGGGTGAGCATGAATGTAAGAAACTGTGCAGATGAATCCAAGACTCAGCTGGCCTAGGAACGTGGTCCTGGAGGAGGTGGAGGAGGTGGAGGAGGAGGAGGAGGAGGCTGTGGAGAGAGGTCTGGGCGACCCGACCCAAGCAGCGCATAAAGGGTGGTTGGATGATGGTTGGATGGATGGATGGATGGATGATGGATGATGGATGGATGATGGATGGATGGATGATGGATGGATGATGGATGTATGATGGATGCATGATGGATGATGGATTGATGATAGATTGATGGATGGATGGATGGATGATGGATGGATGATGGATTGATGATGGATGGATGGATGGATGATGGATGGATGAATGGATGATGGATGGATGATGGATGATGAATGATGGATGATGGATGGATGATGGATAGATGGATGG
>NC_051444.1:1389188-1425429 GCF_001649575.2 Kryptolebias marmoratus
GGATGATGAATGGATGATGGATGGATGGATGGATGAATGGATGATGGATGGATGGATGGATGAATGGATGATGGATGGATGGATGGATGAATGGATGATGGATGGATGGATGGATGAAGAGCTGTAGAATCAGAATCTTTGTGTCTGACAGCTTCACTCCAACCTGAGCCCATTATTTCCTCTGCTGTTTATCTGCAGATAAACACAGATTACACTCTAAAAATCCACATCGTCTGAACTGGACCACTCTGAGTCTTATTTGTTTTGTTTTAGAAATAATCAAACATCCTGCAGGAGCACTGATTCTATACTTTTATTTTTTATTTTATTCCCTTTTTAAGGAACAAAAACATGATAATAATCTGCATGTTTACATTCTGTTTAATTTCATTTCATCCACTAAATTTGTCATGTTTTCAGCAGCAGGTGAACCACGACTGAATATGGGTAAAAATTAACATCATGACTTCTCATCATTTAACAAACTGCTTTGATTTAAATATAATATTTGTAACACTAGAATAAACACTTACAGAACAATAACACACATTTATAATGTTTTTCTTTGATCACACGTCCTCGCAGTGATTTAACAGAATCCACTTCATGTTATCTTTAAACCTGTGGCATGACAGGTGGCGGGTGATATGCATTCCCTCGCAGCCTGGATCAGAAACACAGCTGAGTCTCGTCTTCCTCAGGGTCTCTTGTCCTGCGGCTCCTTCACGTCCAGCTTGTGCACCACCCTGAAGGCCTCCAGGAACTCGGTGAAGTCGATGCTGCCGTCCTTGTTGAAGTCGATGCTGCGAGCCAGGTCGTCGATGGCCCCGTCGTCGATGTCCGCCCCCAGGTGAGCACTGAAGAGGCGCCAGGTGTGACGAAACTCCTCGATGGAGATCAGACCTTAGCACAGCACCGTGAATCAGTCACTCGTTTCATCATTTCATCAACAACGTTTTCTTATTTCTCTTCACCTGAATGATCTTTGTCGATGATGTTGAAGATGATCTCTATGTTCGTCCGGTATCTGAACAGAGTTTTGGCTAAATTGGGCGTGACCTAAAGGGAGAGAAAGACCAGGATGCAGGTTTCCTTCCTGTGCAGCCGTTCAGCAGGAAAGAGACTCAGACTAAAGATTAAATGATTAATGCTTTAAATCTTCATTTAAGGACACAAATTCAAAGATGTTCGAAATCAGGATCATTCATCCAACTACTTCTGGAGAATTTGTTCTTTTAGCCAATCTTATATCAAAACCTTCAGCTCATTCTTTTATGCTCAAAAATTCAAGAATATTTCACTTTATTTACAAACCTTTTCCCCTCAGACGTAGATTAGGATTTCTTCAGTCCCTTTAAAAACTTTTTTCTTTAAAATCTGCTTCAACTACTGGTTCTGATTTTGTCTTTTGCTACTTTCAGCATTTACCTTCCCTGCTGCTAGCTCTGAGTTTGAGCAGTGTTCTGCCTCGTTTAGCTCTTTCAGCTCCTTTAATAAATCTCAGCGGTCGTCCTTCTGACCTGAGGCAGAGGAAGTCCTGGTCCCATGTCCTCAAAGCAGGACAGATACTCAACGCTGCCATCTGCTGCCAGGCGGGCCAAGTGCGGGCGGAGGGTCCTCCAGGGCAGGTCCAGCCTCAGAACGGACTCCAACACCTGAGCCCATTCACTGACGGACACGCTTCCTGTGAAGAAGTCAGAGGTTTTACAGATGTCAGCCACACATGTCGGTGAACACCTGTCTGTAAGTGGAAGGAGTGGGAGGAGAGCACCGGTGTTGTTCTGTTCGTTCTGCTGGAAGCCGGCTATCAGCTCAGAACGATGGGCAAACAGCTTCTCCTTTAAGGCCCGCAGAGCAGAACCTTCAGCTGCTCGGACCCTGCAGACACAGAGATAAACACGAGTCAGACGTTTTGTCCTCGAACGCTGAACGTGAAGCACGGGACGCGTCGTACCTCTGGGTCAGGGTGAGTCTGCGAGTTGTGCGGCTGACTTGGTACTGGTAGAACCGAGGAACCAGTTCTCTTCCCAGTTTGATGTAGGCACCGCGGTTGCTTCCGTCTTCGTAATAGTTTGAAGCAGAGAAGATGGTGATCACCTAAAACGAAGTCCAAGTTTACCTCATGTTTGATTTTTGGGGAACTTGTGTGAGTTTGTCGTATCGTACTCGTCCATCGTGGCAGAGCTCGTATCCCTCCTGCTTGCACTCGTGGGAGCGGATCAGCAGCTGCAGCCCGTGCTGCAGCAGCAGCCTCCGAGTCACGTCGGGCCCGAAGTAGCAGCCTCCACCTCTGAAGGTGTTCGGGCTGCAGCCTTCCTGGGTCTTAGGGTCACTCCACAATATGTCCACAATCTGCCACAGAGAGAAAACAGAGCTAAGCACGTCTCACCGAGACAGAGCTGGATGGTTTGTCTTCCTGGACGTCCTCCTTTCACCTGTTTCCATTCCTGCTCGTGTTGCAGAGGAGATGGAAGAGGAACGGAGGACAGAGAGTCCAGGAAAGGCACCTGGAGGACGTTATAAGGCATGCTGAGAGAAAACGGGCATGGACGAGGCGAGATGCAGGAAGGAGTTCTTGGAGAACACAGCGAAGAAGAGGATGATGATGAGGAGGAGGAGGAAGTGGAGGTGGCGCTGTCTTGTTGGTGGAGCCCACATCTCTTCTTTCTGTAAAAGAAAACAGATAAAACCTCTGATAATCTCTGGCCTCTGAATGTGTCGGTGAGCTGACCTCTGGCTGGGGGTTCGGCTGCTGCTGGGACACAAACTGTCTGTCGACCTCATTCTTTTAGCCGGTTTGAAGGACTGACCGATGTCCAGCTGCTCCAGACTGCATCTGGGAAACTTCAGGGCAGATTTCACCTGAAACAGCAGAAAACAGGCAAGGCTCAGGACTGAACGGGCTGACAGTTTAAAGTGTTAACAAACATGGACAACAATTGTCTCCCTGCAGCTGTAGTCTGCGCAGCTATCTGCTACTTCCTGTGCCCCACTCTCCCGTTTTCATTGGCTGTTGGCAACACATTTGCATTTAAGTCAGTAATCAGTTCACACAACCCGACTGGGTCCAGATCATCGTGGTATACTTTAACTAGACAGAGGAAGCAGAAACCACAGGTTGAACCGGCCACTAGGCGGCGCTAGTTCATGACAAGACCGTTTTTAAGCACGTAGACCACAGGTGGCAAACTCCATTCCTTGGGGGCAGCTGTCCTGCATGTTTTAGATGTGTTCTTGCTTTAAAACACCTGGTTTAAATGGATGACTTGTTGCCATGCTCCTGGAGAACCTGATGATTGGGTGAGGAGGTAATTAAACCATTTGAATCAGGTGTGTCGGAGCAGAAAAACCTAAAACCTCCAGAACAGCGGCCCTCGAGGCCTGATGTAGACCATATAGGGCAGGGGTCTCCAATCCTGGTCCTCAGGGCCACTATCCTGCATGTTTTACTTGTTTCCCTGCTCCGGGGCTTTTACCTCATTGCTGGATGGTCAGATATGCATTTGCTGCTGATGTTGGTTTGAGTATTTCCTGTCCTGCCCCCCATGTTGCTTATAAGTCACGTGCACTGAGTGCTCGCCACACGTATGGGAAGAAAGTCAGATTTATTTCTGACTTGATGGGCACACAAATAGCAATGTGGAGTTTTTTTGAGGCACGTAAATCTTACAATGATCGCGTACCTTACTGTCATCTCAAAGGTCTTACGTGCACCTGACTGGGTTCAGACGTGCACAATAAGTACAGGTAGTGTATCCGTTCTGGATTGGACCTGTGTTTGGATGTGCAAGACTAAAAGAGTTTGAGACCTTCTGTGTGGTTAAACACAGTTTGGACAAGTTTTGTTTCAGACTGCTCGTAGGAGCAATTAAGGCTTTGTGTTCCTCCTTCTTGTGGTCAAAAAGTCATGACTGCTGCCAGCTGATAACACTTATGCCCCTTTTCCACGGGCTCTAAAGGTCCCGGCTCCACTCTACTCTGCTTGCTTTGCGCACGTTTCCACCGGCATTTTTTCAAGGCCGGTCCCTGCTTTTTTGGTCCCTGCTTCGGAGTCGGGCCAGCCGGGTCGGCCCTGCTTCGTGGGCGGCGCAAGCTTAGCTTCTGTTCACTCATTGGTCGTGGGTGTGACCAGATGCAAGCAGAAAGAGCGAAGGTAGGAATATAAACAACAGCGTTAGCTTACCCTGCAGCGTTTCTGCTGTCTGTCCCCCAGCTGAAGGCCTGTAAAGCCTGAAATCTCCGGCGGATAACAGCTGTCCTACTCTGCGCAACAATGGCTGCATCCAGAGCATTTCTTCCACTGCGCCTCTCTTCCTGAAGTCTCAGGAGAATCCCCATAAGTTTAAAAAACAGCAACAACACAGGGCAATGTTGCGCTTCCGTTGTTTACACAACTCGTGCTAAGTTTCGGTAGCGCATCCCCCCGCGCCGCGGCCCCGCCCCCCGCAACACAAGGAGGCGTTCCTCTGCTACCGACCAAACTGGCCGTGTTAGACGCGATGCATTCTTTATGGAGCCGAGCGGAGTACAGCCGGACTTCTGAATTAGAGCCCGTGTAAAAGAGGCACTAGAGGTCAAAGGTCACCTGCTCATCCACACTCACCTTGTTCCTCTCTATAGAGCTCAGAAACTCCAGGTCAGTCTGGTCTGAAATCCCTCCGTGAACAATCAGAACCTTTCCATCAATGACCGTGGCGATGGGCAAAAGGCTGAAAACCTCCTGGAACAGCTGGAGGATCTCCCTTCCGTGAGTCTGCAGACAGAACCGACCAGATCCAGCAAACATCAGACAAAAAGTTCTGTTTACAACAAAGACTTCTGGACTTTACTGTACCCGGTACTTCTGCATGACTTCTTTGGTAAACCCATATCTGAAAAACAAGGAAAATGGTGGTAACATTAGGGGGTACATTGCTCCACTTGTTGTTGTTGTTGTTTAGCCCACCTGAGGTTCATGATGTGGTCCTCGTGGTTTCCTCGGTTCAGGTGCATGTAGTCCGGGTAAAGCAGGACGTAGGCAAACAGGAGGACGACCACTTCCACCGACTTTTTCCCACGATCCACAAAGTCCCCGTTAAAAACGTATGGAGTCTCAGCAGAAGGAAGTCCATTCTACAAACCAACACTCATTAATGCCTGAACGCTGAGTCAGCACTCCTTCTGTTTTCCTGTTTTTCATTTTTCTGCTCCTGCAGACTCGGTGTTATTTTAGCTGTTATTTTTCAGCTCCTGCAGCAGATGGGTGCTGTGACTTTTGTTTTTTCTAACTTTTCTTTGCAAGAAATGTAATTTTTCTAGTTATTTACTTGTTTGAATCTCTTCCTAATGTATACAAAAAGGCTGTATCTGCTTGAAACACATTAATTCAGAGTTTTACCTTATAAAATATAAGCAGTAAGTCGTCAAGTCGTCCATGCAGATCCCCTGAACCACGAGAAAAAAACACAACAGAGATCAGAAAGTTTTATGCAAACAGGACATTAAATGGCTCCACTTCACCACAATGTGTTTGTTTTCTTTGACCCAAGTATTCTTGAGTTTAATGAGATTCGACTCAATGTGAGGAAGGGGAGTCAAGTGTCTGATCAGTGTGCAAATAAACCCGTCCTTCATTGTAAGACAGTCAGCTGGACTTCCTGTGAGCAGGTTCTTCATCCATTCAGCTCTCTGAGCCTGAACACATTCTGCAGCATCGAGACATGACAACGAAGTTTGTCCCACTCACCACATATAGTGATGTCCTTCGTGTAGGAAGTGGACAAGTGGACGATGTTCGGCATCTGTTTCAGCAGCTTTTTGGTTTCGTACAGCAGCTGCAGGACGTACCTGGCGTGCAGAGTCTTTAAAAAATGTTAGCCGTGATTTAAAACTTGGCAAGCAGAGTTTGATTAAAAACCAAAAACACATAAAGTCCTGTTTGTTACCTGGTGCTCCTTAAAGGCAGAGAGGAGGGCGTTTGTGTCAGAGACAGAGAGGGGAAACGAGATCCGGGGTCCGCTGTAAGACTCGGGCACAGAGATCAGGTTGAAGCAGGTCTCCCGGTCTAACCAGGGGTCCACCACGGGGTCCAGCAGCTGGGAGATCAAGTCTGGAGGACGGAGTGTGAGGACATGTTTAATGACCTGAGGACAGAGACACCTGAGGCTCCACGGAGCAAACACAAAAACAGCTAAAACGATCTGTGGTGATGGATCACGTGACTCTTTGTTTAAAGCCTGACATGCAGGGTGGCGGGTGATATGCATTTCTTCAAAAAATGCTGTTTATTTCAGATGGTTTTATACTTCTGAGCCTTCAGAGGAAAAACACAATGTTGGACAACAAATCTAACACAGTGAGAGGAGATGCATATCGCCCACCATGACTCTCAGCTACTACCACTCCAGACTGTAGCTCAGTGTCTGTAAAACCAGCTGAGCCACTTTGGGTTTGCTAAAGCTGGTGAGCAGTGGCGGCCATCTTGGATTGGGTTGACTCCAATCAGTTGTTCATCCAGCAAATCTTTCTGTGAGCGACATCAGCATCGACCGTCGGGAGGATTTGTGGAGTCAGACGCGCTCCCTAATGGCCTTTCACCTCTCTCAGGGTTAATGAGCTGGAACAAATCCTGGAAAAAGCAAACCGCTGCTGATGTCTCCTCCTTGTTATCCGTTAACACCTGAGGATCAGAAACTCAGCAGCAAACAGGCTGAAACTCGTCCTCTCCACACTCCTCGTCTGCATTTCGCCTCCAGTTTTTGTTAAACAACCAAAGTGCGACAGAACTTTTAAATTGGAGCCTGAAGTAGCAGTCGTGTGTTTGAACTGTCAGCCAGTGGAAGGTTGTTTAAACGCAGATTTAACCCTGACTGCATTAGAAGACAATAAATTATAATCAGATAAAGCCGGAGCCCAAATGTAATTTGTAGTTTCATGTAATAAAGAGCTTTTCACTGCATCCCATCCATCTCTGTGTGACATGAGAGCTCTCCAGTATGCTAATAAAAACTGATGGGCCCTAATTTATGCAGGCGGAGAACAGACATCTACCTACTGGCTCATTTGTCTTTTGTATTGTCTGTCGATTTAATGTCCTTTGTTCCGCCTCTCTGTCTCTCACACATGAAACCGCAGCTGCAGGATCTGCTGTTCGCTGCTCCGACCGACACCACAGAACCGAGAAAGCCCAGAAATATAACAGGGATTATCTTGTTAATGAAGCAGGACGAGGGGATCGCTGCAGACGGTTTCACCGGCCTCCACATTCATGGCTGTTGCTAAGCAACAGGGTCCTCATCAAAATATAGCTGTATGACCAAAAGCAAGAAAATAATCTCCACTTTCTTCTGTTTACAGGAAATATAAACAGCTGAAAGTCAGCGGATGACTTAACGAAGTCACCCCTGATGGTTTGTGGTTTCAGGCATCAAATAAAATTAAAATCAAACACGTTTAAAGTGCTTTAATTAACACAAATCTAAAAAACACTGACGGATTTTTAGGTGCCAACGCAGCGACTTGCTAACTTAAAAAATGGCCGACGGTTTGATGAATAAACTGTAGAAGAAGAGTAAAGAGAACCAGGATCAAAAGAAATGTTGAAGCTGCTTCCTGCGGCTCGATGGGATCACCATGGTAACCGGGCAGACAGAAACGCGGAGCAGAAAGTAAGCTTCAGTGTGAGCGGCAGAAGGCTCTGAAGCTCACGGATGTCCGTTTTTACGTGTCTACAGGGGTTTATGTCGGAGATATGAGGTGAAAAGAGCCTTCACTTCCTGTTGGAAGAGAAAATGGAAGTCAATGAGAGTTTAGGTGTTCTCGCTCTGAAAGAAGACAAAAACTGAAAACAGGAAGCTTGTTTTTTCTGAAAGGTCATGAAAGACTCTGTGATGAAACAACCTGTGATAGTTTAAAAACTGTTAAACATCTAAAACCTCTGTTGAGTCATTAAAGTCCAACTTCCTGTGACCCGTTTAAACTCTGAGCTCCTAACAGGACCAGGTTTACCCCTGGCTTCTAATAAATCCCAATATTTTTTAGAAATTTTGTTTGCGTTTGTATGAAATGTACTACTTCCAGAAGTCGGAGCATATTTCTGCTTGAGCTGCATTTTTTTAAAACGAGTTGTTCTGTTGTAGAAAACAGCAAAGAAGCAGAACTGCTCCTGCAGAAGCAGCTCCATTCGTGGTGAATTTCCAGCCCTTATTTTGAAATAAAACAACAGTTACTCTGATCATTTTTCGGACACTCAGGTGGGATGTTTTTGCCGCTGACCTGGCCCGTTCCCGTTCAGCTGGGTGAAGTTGTCCAGCATGTAGGTGAAGAACGTGGAGAGCTGAGAAGTGAAGATAAAACAACACGTTTCAGCTTCACGGTGTCTTTAAACGCATCAGGATGTTCGACCTGAGGGACACCTGCAGCTGCTCCTGCTCCCCGGCGTACTCGATGGACTGGAAGATGTTCCAGGTGTAGCGGCGCCTCATCTCCAGACGGGCCATGTAGCGCCGGTACCAGCGCTGGATGAGAACAGCTGCTTTCATCGCTGCAGTAAAACACACCACAAGTTCTGATTTATTCACCGAGAAACACGGAGCGTCTAGCGTCAGGCACCAGCTGCTCAGCTCCGGCTGTTTTCAAGCAACATGTGAGAAAAAAACATCTTTTAGGTTCATCTGAACGTCACAGAAACTCATCTTTAACTGGAGGACTCCCATCCGATTTGTCAGGCTGGCCTGTTTCTTTGCTTTTATTCTGTTTTAACCTCATTATGAATCACTTTGGTCACAGTTCTTGTTTTTAAATGTGCTGTAGAAATAAATTCAACCTTGACTCAACATTTAGTTCATTTTACAGGAGAAAAAAACCCAAAGAGTCTTACTCAGAGCTGGGCTGGGACTCTTCGCTGCTTTATCTGTGGGGAGAAATGCATCAGGTCAGGGTGAGGAAGTGATAATTGAATGAAATCATCACACACACACACACACACATAATGAGACACCGGGGAGGCAACAGAAGGACAGGAAAAACGGGACGAATGAAACGAGCTTCTGGGTGAAGCAGTAATCATTAAAGAGAAAACATCTGCAGCTCAAACCAGGAAGAGTTCTGTTTCATATGGACTCAGAAAGTTTTAAACAAAACAAAAACTGAAGTAAAATTACAAAACTAGAATGCTTATCACCCGCTGCCTAATTAGTTCCCAAAGATTTTTTGTTTAAAAACTTTAAGAATTCAAATAAAACTCCGCCTCGTCGGTGAAATCTGGTTTCTTGACACAAATTCAGTTTCAGATTCTGAGGTTTAATCTCTGACAATTTACCTGGACGTTAAAGTTCAGACTCTAAAAGGAAAATAAAAACGTAGAGGTGATTATTGGTAAGCCTGTTTTTATTTTTGAAATAAAAACGATTTCTGCTTCAATGTGAATTTAACACTAAATAAACAGGAAGTGTTCACTAATGTGAGCTGAAAATAAACAGATAGTTTTGTTTTAAGCATCACTGGATTCTGATTTATTCTCAGATTTGACTTTTTATCACCCGCTGCCATAAAAGGTGGGTGATCATGTACGTATACATTCCTTCAGTGAATTCTTGCTTTAATCTTTTTAATCTTTTTAATATTTTTATGCGTTTGAAATCTCAAAGTTATTGCTTTTTTATCTATTTTTGATTGAGGTTTTCTCTGAGCTGAAACATTAAAGTTTTCCTTTTTGGATTCATTTCCTGATTTTAAATCATATTTTTTTGGTCAGGAGCTGCAGAATCTAAAGAACCCAGGTGAGTCAGAACATCAGCATCTTCACCTGTTTCCGGTCTCCTCACTTGCGTTTCCGTGGCAACAGAGGAGCCACATCCCATGATGAGCAGCAGGGACGCGGGAAGCTCACAGACCTCTGAGCTTCACCTCCACGCAGGCACGGCACTGTTGCATGATGGGAGATCCTCCGAGCATCAATAAAACTCCAGTAAATAACCGCCTGGTCCAGGTCCTACCTGCGGCTGCAGACCGCGGGGCGCGCGCGCCTCCATCTCCCGCAGGTAAAAGTTAAGCTCCGCCTCCTTCTGAGCTCCTCTCTTTGTTGGGAGGAAATCTGAAGCGTGAAGCAGAGAAGCTGCGCGGAGAGGAGGAGAGGAAGAGGTCATCATCATCATCATCAGGTGGATCAAACCAGCTGACTGCAGCGCACCTTTCTGCCACCTGATGGCGCCACGGAGCCGATATCTGACTGTCAGCTGCAGGACTTTCCTTAAATACATCAGGACTGATGAACAGATTCTGAGAAGTCCTGCAGTTTTCAACACAGACTGGATTTAGAGACAATCAGGCTCCAAATCCAGAAAAAGAAACTGGAACCACAGCAGAGGAAAAAGTTTCTCCTCAGATTCAACCGAAGCTGCAGAAATTAAAGTTGGAGTTTAAAGATTAATATGAAACACCTGAGGAGCTTCAGGTTCTGGAATCTTTCAGGTGAAGTCACTGACAAAAAGGGAACATATTGAAAAGATCAGCTTTGTATTAATTGAAACCTTCGTTTGCAAAAATAAAGTAAGTTTTGAGACATTTGTTAAATCTGTTCCTTATATTTCAACCTGTGGTGTTTAGATTTTAAAGTGAGACTTAAATATGAAGCGGATCATTTAATAAAAATGAGTTTTTAACCCTGAAGAGATGAGAAATCTGCCCACAGCCTGAGGTTTACTCAGAAAAGTAACAACCTCCGCTGTTATTTTTACCTACTGCTTTAAAAAGGCAAGTTAAAAGTTTAAAATTATTTTTATTAATAAAAAACAAACAGTTCAGCTCATGTTCAACACGTCACGCTGCAGCTTTGGCAGAAATCCTTCTCCGTACGACATCAGCAGCAGCGTTGATCTCCTGCAGGGTGATGACCTTCGGCCTGTTGGTCTTCGCCAGCCGAGACGCCTCCGAGACCACCAGCCTGAGGACCACCGGCCCGGGACAACCGCGCCGCCGGCTGGACAGGAAGTCTGGACCCGTCATCCTGCCCAGGTCAGCCTGCTGGAGGACAGAAGAGACCAGAGTAAAAAAAACACAGAGCAGAGTTTAAAAACCAGCCCATGATGTCTGACCTCTTTCTGAGCTCTGTAGATGAGAGCGGCGTGACCTCGAACCCGCCTCCTGGTTCGTGGAGGAACCCTGGGAGCTGCTGCTGCTGCAGGTGCTTTCATTTTGAAAAGGAAAAAAACAGAATAAAAGAATAAAACCACCACGACCTTTCCCCGCAGCTACTAATCCAAGGAGCAGCCGAGTGTGTGTGAGTAGGCACAGAAAAGGAGGTTTTAATGAAGGCAAATTGAAAACAGCTTTGCTTAAATAGGCTTAATTACCTTCACCCACCTGGCTGTAAAGGGCTCAGTGGGGGTTCAGGGGAGAGAAATCCAGCTGAAATAAAACCAGCAGCTTGACGTCAAATTACTTAGGATTTTCTTCTTGTCTTGTGTTTTATGAAAGACTGCAGCTAATTCATATTGATTGTTGTTTAATGTTTAATTGATCTCATGAAAAACAAAATAAAGAACAGATTTAAAACAGGTTTTTGTGTCAAAAAAACAAACAGATTTCTCCGGTTTTCCGTCCCAGATCCTTACAGGAAGTAGTTTAAACCAACAGTGCTGCTAAAACATTAATCAGACCAAACTTTAAAACTTGAACTACATTTAGCTGCAAACATCTCTACCTGTGCTTAGAAGAGCTGCCATGAAATGTGTTGGTTTGTTAGCAAAATATCTCATAATAATCTCTGGATGTTCAGTTTTTCCAGGAGGAAGGAGGACAGAGGTGGGGACAAATGGACCGAGGAGACCAGACCGGAACGGTTCTGACTGAGCCCAGACTGCTCGATCTTTGACCTTTGTGACCCCTGGGTGGTTCTGATGATGATGGCGGCGAACAGCTGTGGGAGGGGCTTTGTCAGCTCAGCCAGGCATTAGGTAAGGCCATTAGCGTCCCGTGGATTATTGTAATCCAGCCTGTCTTCGGCTGCTCACTCCTCTGCGGCGTCCCGGCGGGTCAGGAAGATGGTTCTAAACATGCAGCGATTCCTGCTGGTTCTGCTGGTTCTGCTGGTTCTGGGAGCTGACGGTACGGTTTCAGTCCAACAACAACCACCTCGGGCTCTAGTCAGAACCCAGACCGTAGATTTTAAACTGCAAAGTTAGAAATCTCTAAAAGCTTTTGATAAAAACCAACAAATTTAATCATTTTTCTCAGTTTAATTGTTTGCATTTGTGTTTATTTTGCTAACGTTGTTACTGTGACTATTTTTAACCATCAGAATCTGTTTTTCCTCCTCTTTCCCGTCTTCCTCCCCTCCTCCTCCTCCTCGACCATCTGGCTTCACAGTGATCATCAGTGTTGGAGCTCAGGAGGTACGAGGAGCAAACATGAAATAACTCACAGAAGCTGAGTCAACGTATTGTTTCCACACTTTTTATATGTTTTCTGCTTCTGAAGACTGTGCTGTTTTTAGCTGATTTTCTAAATATTCAACTTCATGTAAAAAAATTTAAATTTTTGAAATCTGCTTCAGCTTCTGAATCTGTTTTTGTCTTCTGCTATGTTTAGCTTTTAGCTGTTGCTTTGCTCCTTTTAGCTGCAGCTTTGCCAACTTTAACTGCTGTTTTAATCATTTTAGCTTCAGTTCTGCTCCTTTACAGCCTTTAACGACTGATGTCTCTGCTTGGAAAAGGCCGGCGTGTCAGAGGCGTGGACAGGAAAGTCCTGTAAAT
Organism: Kryptolebias marmoratus; assembly: GCF_001649575.2. NCBI lineage: Eukaryota > Metazoa > Chordata > Actinopteri > Cyprinodontiformes > Rivulidae > Kryptolebias > Kryptolebias marmoratus. The sequence goes on from NC_051444.1 coordinate 1,401,920, forward strand.
GTGACTGTGACGAAGGAGAATCTCCAACAGAGTTTTCCTTCCTCGGTCCTGGAGGCTCCACGGTGAAGGGAATGGACTGCATGCCAGGTAAACGCTGCAGCCAAGATGCTTTATATCAACTTGTGATTTAAAGATACATTTACACAGTTAGGAGCTTGAAACTTCCAGTTTGACAAAGATCAGAAACATCTTCAACAATTAGAAAAAGACATTTGAGCGCTTTGATTAAAAACAGTTAAGCTGCTGCTGGGAGCTAATGGATGAAGCTGTGAGCTGACCTGCTTCATCTAATCACTTTTTATCAGTTAATTTGCTATTTATTAAAAAGTCTTTGTGCTAATTATCAAATTTCAAACGTTCAGAAGACAGAATCTAATTAGGCCTGTAAAATTATTTTAACTTTGCATCAAAACGAAGCTCCTCTACATCATTTCTTCACCATAAAACATGTAAAAAATGCAGATTCTCAGTAAAATCAGGAGCTTCGGACTCCAGATTTGACACCACGGGGTGGACACGCTCCACCGGACATCCTCTGAGGAGGTGACGCAGAGATGGAGCCAGAAATGATCTCAGCTGAAGCTGCAGAATTTCACCTCCAGGAAAGGAGGTTCTTATTCCTGATGATGAGATCAGGGGCTTCACTTCCTGATAAATCTCAGGGAAATCAGTTTTTCTTTGATATTTTACAGATAAACAGGCAGACAAATAAAGATGAGAAGCTGGCAGCTTCAGAGCATCTTAAATCCTTAAACCTACAGATCAGATGGGAATCATGTCAGATTTGTAACAAATAAAAAAAGGAAATAAGTGTGAATCAGCTGAGGCACAGATTCTATAGAAAAGAGTGACAGCAAAGAGAAAAGAGTTCATCATGGTGTCAGAACATGATGCAGAGATTATAGGAGTCCTGATCGACTCACATCATCTTCATCGTCGAGGGAAGAAGACCCAGCGTTACATTTCACCCGTTCCCTGACTCAACTCCTGGTTTTCTGCAGGTTCAACCATCTGGACGATCACAAACATGACCATGAGTCAGTTATTTTTACAGATACTGAGCTGAGAGTCTTCCCTAATACGTACTTGTATTACCTGGTCCTCAGGGCCTCCATCCTGCAGGTTTTCCTTGTTTCTCTGCTCCAACACACCTGATTCAGAGGTTAAATCACCTCTTCTTGTTCTGCAGAAGCCTGTTAATCACCCACTGATTCAGATCAGGTGTGTTGGAGCAGAGGAACAAGGAAAACCTGCAGGATGGAGGCCCTGAAGACCAGAGTTAGAGACCCTGCTTTGAACTCTCGCTGATTGAAGGAAATCTTTGTTTAAAGCGCTGGCATTCAAAACGGCGGGCGATATGCATCGAGTACCGTTACTGTTATATAAACTCCTGTGTTCGGACTCACACAGATGCTTCGGCCGTAAGCAGCGTCATACGGGGATTAAACCGGATGCAACCTTTTCCTGGATAAGCTTAAATCTGTAGTAAATAAACAAAAGAGCCGCCGCTTCCGCTGCGATGGCAGTTTTATCTCCACAGAAATGATAAAAACAACAGAAGCTGACCGATTTCAGTTTCACAATTCAGTCCAACAAAAAGCTACAACAACGATGAAACAAAGAAATGTTCAACAAACAAGTCAAGCTGAAATCAAACAAAGAAACATCTGTCTGTGAAAGACTGATGCAGCCGCGACCGGCCATATTTGAAGAAGGAAACTTGTCCACAGATTTGGAGCAGAAGCTCGATTTTAGTTTGGATCTTGGAACATCTAAGAGCTCTTACTGACGAGTCGTTTGGACCACTCGGATCCAACAGATTCTCATTCATGGTGTCCATCTTTAACTCAGTCATAAACACGGACAGGAGACGGCCACCATCTGTCTGCCTCTAATGGACTGCTATGATCCCTAATGGAAGAATAAGCTGCAGGCTTTTAGGAGGGGATGTGGGTCACATTTGGGCTGCAGGAGCTGATGGATGGGAGGATTTCTGGTCTTCAGTGGTTCATGTTTGAGATGATGGAGACTTAAACAAGCCACAGTGACATTTGCTCTGATCTTCTGTCCACGCAGAGTGTCCGTATCACAAGCCGCTTGGATTCGAGGCAGGATCTGTGGGCGCCGACCAGATCAGCTGCTCCAACCAGGACCAGTACACCGGCTGGTTCTCCTCGTGGCTCCCGAGTAAGGCCAGGCTCAACAACCAGGGCTTCGGGTGCGTCCAGACCAAAACATTCATCTTCAGATCATAAAGTATCTGCAGATGTTCAGCTTTAAATCTCTGCATGTTTCTCTGACCATCTGTGAGGAACGATCAGTGGGAATGCAGTTTGTAAAGAGTCCACACAACAATATGAGAGAAAATATACTCATAAATTCTTCATTTTAAAGATCGGTTTGGTTGTTTTGCTCATTTTCTTCCTATGTCACATAAATGTTGTCTTACTGGGGATTTAACAACAACTTTAACTCACATTAATATAAACATTTGTGTTTTATTCTCTTTCAGCCTGATAATTACCTGAATACTGTTAAAAAAAAGATAATTCTTTGCTTTTCTGTCATGACTGCAGAATGATGACATCACAGCAGAGGCTGCTCCTTTAAATAAACATTTAACATTAACGAGGGAGCGAAATAATGCACATGTTAGTGACGTGTGTGTGTGTGTGTGTGTGTGTCTGCAGGTGTGCCTGGCTGTCCAAGTTTCAGGACAACAGTCAGTGGCTGCAGATCGACCTGAAGCAGGTGATGGTGGTGTCGGGGATCCTGACTCAGGGCCGCTGCGATGCAGACGAGTGGGTCACCAAGTACAGCGTTCAGTACCGCATGGACGAAAAGCTCAACTGGATCTATTACAAGGACCAAACCGGAAACAACCGGGTCAGTTCACCTCAGACACACGGCAGGGAGGCCCAGAAAAAGAAAAATCAGACGAAGGGATTGGTTATTGGGGCTAATAAAGAAAACCAAGATCAAAACAAATATTAAAGCTGCTAACAGTGGCTCATTCAGGTCATTATGTTAACCACACACCTGTGTCTCACTCTCTGACTGCAAACGTATAAGATACAGACAGAAACAGACTGAAAAGTAAGCCTCAGACAAACAGTCTCTGTGTGAAAACTATAAGTAAGACTGACGGTCACACACGTCAGATTTTATGTTCCTGCAGGGTTTCATGTTGGAGATATGACAAGTTAAAAGGATCTGAAGAGGGAATGGAAGTCAATGAGTTTGGGTGTGTGACCTCTGACCTCTGACCTCTGACCTCTGGGGAATTTGAGAGGAAATCACCAGTTCTACAGCAGAGAGACAGACTGAGTGGAAGAAGACAGAAATACTGAAAACTGGAGAGTAGCAGTAGTAGTATCAGCAGTAGTAGTATCAGCAGTAGTACTATCAGCAGTAGTAGTATCAGCAGTAGTACTTTCAGCAGTATTAGTATCAGCAGTATTAGTATCAGCAGTATTAGTATCAGCAGTAGTACTATCAGCAGTATTAGTATCAGCAGTATTAGCATTAATAGTATCAGCAGTAGTACTATCAGCAGTATTAGTATCAGCAGTATTAGTATCAGCAGTATTAGTATCAGCAGTATTAGCATTAATAGTATCAGCAGTAGTACTATCAGCAGTATTAGTATCAGCAGTATTAGTATCAGCAGTATTAGTATCAGCAGTATTAGCATTAATAGTATCAGCAGTAGTAGTTTTTATTTGATGAAGTAGATTTCAAAGAAAAATACTTCAAGGATTTGAACAGATCTCAGTGTATTTTAATAAAAACATTCTGTAAATAAAGAAAAATATAAAAGTTAAAAAACCCTAAAGTCCCAGCAGCCGTCAGCTGAAGGTTTTACTGTATGAACGGGTAAATAATATAAAGTATGGAGAAGTAGTTAGATTATAAATAAATAATAAAATAAAATAAAAACAGGAAAACAACAGTGTAACTTCTGACTCAGTGTTTAATCAACCAACCCTTATAAATCTGTCATCAGAGTAAAACCAGTGGTTTTTATTTGTCCGTCCCCCTGACGTCACCTTCCTCCTCCTCCTCCTCCTCAGGTGTTTTATGGAAACTCTGACCGCTCGGCTTCGGTCCAGAACCTCCTCCGGCCGCCCATCGTGGCCCGGTACGTCCGCATCCTCCCCCTGGGCTGGCACACCCGCATCGCCCTGCGCCTGGAGCTGCTGATGTGCATGAAGAAGTGCATGTGACCCCCCTGCTGTGATTATACCCCCGAATCACAAGCCCGACTCTGACATGCTCCCATTGAATCCCATTTGTTTGATCTGTTTTATTCGTCCCACTCTGCTTTGTCTTCCTGCTGGAGTTCTCGGCATAAATTCAAAGCAATAATTAGGATGCTGTGGAGGTTGCAGACACAGGTTTGTGAACTTTAAATGTTAATATTTAATCTGAAACGTGATTGTAGCGGCCCTCTGTCAACCCCTTTAAAGACTACAAACAGTTATGTGTTAAAGACCAAAAATCTTTGGTTTGCTTTCATTTTGTTTCACTTTCAAAAACTATTAAACTAAAAACTATCAGAATTCATTGTAACAGGAAACAGGAGGACTGGATTCAAATAATCCCTCCGTGTTTCAGATCGTCACCACATCTTTGATCTAAAATCGTCAACAGGTCCCACCGAGTCGGTATTTCTTACACAAAATCCAAAAGTTCAATCTGGGAGTCCAACCTTGTGTTATTTGGTACCTTCTGGGTTCACACCTGGGGTCTACCTGGTTCCTACAGGAAGTGATGTTCTGTTTACCATAACAAGTACGTACCACAGAGTATATACCGTTAAAATAGTTAAGTACTGGTTAGTCTTATGTATTGCTACTGAGTCCCTGTAGTTTTATTTCCTGTAACACTTCCTGTTCTTGTTCCCATCATGCTTTGGGAGTCAGGTGTTCTTTAAAGTGTTTCCCTGATTAAATCCAGGCGTGCATCCTGTTGTCTTCCTGCTGTTTCTGTGCAACAAAACATACGAGGCGTTCAAAAATGTACAGGTGGTATTTATTATGAGACCCTATCATATTTAAATTATGGTCAGTATAGATACACTCTGTTATTTCTATTTACACCCTGTCAGAAGTGGAAAACAGCTCAATGAGAAAAGAAACAATGTTTGAGGAGTCACATTCATATTTGGGAACAGTGTGTGTGTGTGTGTGTGTGTCGCTGAAGCCTGTTTCCATCAGCAGCGTTGAGTCAGTGAGCTGAGCGTAAGGCTTCGGGTCTCTAACAAGGCAAGCTTCGTCTTCACCAAGGGTCCAAACATCAGCGTGTGTTCGGAGTCATGTTCAGGGAGAAATCAGATGTTTGTTTGTTTGTTTTTCACTTTTTCTGCAGGAAATCCTCTGTGCTTTATTTACCTTTGGGTCCCTTTGAGCCTCAGTGTTATTGCTTCCAGTCAGATCTCTCTTTTTTTTTTAAATCAGGCCAAATTCTGTTTCCAGCAGACAAACGTTTCATTCTTTGCTGAGGCCACAAATAGTGTTTGCTTCAGGTTTTTAGGACAACAAGTAAATGCTTTAAGAAACAATCATCCCTGATCATGACTGCTGAAAATGAGTAAATAAAAACTTGCGTTTACAAAACAACGTTTACAAAAAGGTGTTTACAAAAAGTCGATGGCACGGGCGCTGAAGATGTAAACAGACATGACAGAAGAAGTCCGGGCTTATCGCTCTGAGTCACCAGAACAGATCCATCAACCCTTAACGCTTTTATTGCATGCCACCATGACAGGCGGGCAATCATGTAAGTGCCTGTGTCTGTGTCTGTGGCCGCCATTGGGAATCAAGCTTGGCTGCAAATCTGGTAATTTGAGCTAAAATGTGGTAGTAGCTGAGAGTCATCTGAGAGCTCAAACATGACATTTTCTTTTTTCAACAGGAGACGATTTTAGTTTCAAACTCCGGCATTAAAGGTGGCGGGCGATAAGCATTCTGTTTGTTTTTGGAAAAGTTTCACTTCCTCGGCTCTGATTATTCATTTTCAGGCAGTCGTTGGGACAAAAACACTCAAAAAGGATGTTTTTTTTCTGGACAGTAAGCAGAAGTAAACCCAGACTTCTCCCTTTAAGCTCTTATCGGTGGTAAATGAGGTTTTTGCATCAATCTTCAAAGCTGTACATCGTGTCGTCTCTCTCTGGATGGCTCCAGAAGAACTCAAAATGGCAGCTCGGAGCTGTTTTCACAGTTAAGAGAACCGAAAAAGTGGCTGAATTTTAAAAAAGTGTGACACGCGGTGTTCGGACAACAACTGGATGTAAACACGGATCTGCGTGTCACAGAACGGATGTCATGAAGAGGATGGAGAGACCTACCACCGTGACGTCAGAGATTCAGGTTTTCATCATTTTTCTTTTCTTAAATTAGATAAAACCAACCGAAAAATATTGTAAAAATAACACAACATAAAGAAAACTATGTTAAAACATCATATATAACCAAAAAAGGGACATTCATCATTAATAAATATTCTTCTTGACATATTATGTTATCAACACGTAAATATCTATTCATCTCTGTGTCGAAACTAAAGCTCTTGCAATTACACATTTAATCCTAAATTATCTTATATTCCCTACATACTGTGTCATTTATAGCTTATATCCTTGATTTTAAAACATAAATATTTAATAAATAATGATATAAATCTTTCTCTCTTTTGTTTTTTTGTTATCAAATATCAGAGTTTGAAAACCCTTCGAGTTTATTGGCCACTTGTTGCAGTAGCGTCGTGTGAGCAGAAGGTGGCAGCAGAAAGGCCACAGAGGCCACCAACATCAACTTCTTCTGCTGCAGGACCAGAATCCTGAGAAGGTCCAGGTCTGTCCTTGATTTATCTCACTGAACGACATCGTTACGGATGTTTGGCCTCCAGTTACAGGAAACCGACGAAGAACTGTGGGAAGGTTTCAACCCAGAAACCTCCAGGACAGAGCAGGTTACAGAGCAGTCTCCTTCAGGTCGTTGAGATTTGGCATCCTTGTGCGGGAGGCGCGGGTAAACGTCGGTCCGTTCTGACCCGGTTTGATCCCCAGCTGCTCCGGGGTGAACTGAGCCCCCTCCACTCGCTGTAAGGCGGACACGTGCCAGCTGGACTCGATCTGACCCGGTAAGGGGTAGCTGGCCTTGCGGTTCTTCGGCTGGCCGGAGCTGCTGACCCCCGAGTGGCCCCGGCTCTCCGTGTGGCCTCGGCTCTCGGAGTAGCCCAGCTTGGAGGAGGGCTGAGGCGGGTTGGGGAGGGGGGCTTGGAAGCGCAGGTCAGGAGGAGGAGGAGGAGGCTGTCCTTGGCTCGAGGAGGAGGGGGAGAGATGAAGGAGCCTTCGAAGGGACTTCAGTGGTTGGCTCTGGAGGAGGGAAAGATTACAGCCATGAAACATTTTATTAGGCTGCTCGTTAACACAGAGAGCTCATCAGCCAATCAGACGGCAGCATCTGATAGACGTGATGAAGATGAGCTGCTGAAGCTCAAACCGGGAGGAAGGAGGTTTAAGTGACTCTGAATGTGGCAAGGTTGTTGGCTGAGGTTTGACCCGAACCCATCGGACCAGGAAATGTCTCCAGCCTCTTACTGTCCAGATTGGAGAACCTGTGGGAACTGTCCTCAGCTGACAGGAAGTGGCACCTGGGGTGGTCTTCTCCTCCTGTGGACCATCTGCTTCAAGGCTGGACATGTTGTGGTTATTGGATCTATTTCTGTCTTTGTCCACAACTTCTGCTCTCTGGATGTTTTCTCTCTTTACACCCCAGAGATGGTTGTGTGTAGATCAGTACTCAAACCAACAACCAGACCACATTCAGAGTTTCTGCCGGTTTGAGCTTCAGCAGCTCGTCTTCATCGCTGCCATCTGATTGGCTAACCAGCAGCTGAACAGGTGAGGGTATTTATTGTTTCTCTCATGACCCAAATAACACATGAAATGATCCAAACAGGACATCAAATACTTCAGAGCGAAGCAGGTACCTGGGAGTGAGAGTCCACCTGTTTGTCCTGAGGCCAGTCAGAGACTCTGTCCCTGTCCCTCCCCCTCTCCCTCTCTCTCTCCCGTTCTCGTTTGTTTTCTCTCTCCCTGTCCCTGTCCCTGCTCTGGTCCCGGTCCCGGTCCCTGTCCCGGGATCGCTCGCGGTTTTTCCGCCGGCTGCTGTGGTGAGAGGACGACTTGGAGCTCCTCTGGAGGGACAGGTGTTCCTGTCCGTTTCCGGTAACCTGACGATCAAAGAAAGCACAACCGCACAGATATTATTAAAAATGGTTCACTTAGTAAATGTAAAGGTTTGAGTCACGTCTCTGGCAGTGGTGGACATGCACACCTGCTGCAGCGACACACAGCATGTCAGTGATGATGATGATTAGTAATTATTAACGGATTTCTGCAGGAAAAGATCTACCAGGTCCATAAAACCTCCAAAACAAACTGTAAAATAAAATAAAATAAAGAGCTAAATCATCCCAGCATGGAGCAGAGGAACGCAGAGTCGGTGTTCTCACTGCTGCTTTCGCCTTATTTTAGCCGTTAACGTGTTAAAACCTTCGGCTCGTTCAGCTGATAGCTGTCGTGGTGTTTCAGTTTTTATAACTTTTATACTTTTTAAGAATTTAACTTTTTTTACATAAATCTTCCCCATAAAAATCCACGAAGATCTCTTCAATTCCTTCAAAAACTTCAGCTGCTTCCTCTGTTTTTGTCTCCTTCGGCTACTGTTAGCTTTTAGCTGCTGTTCTGCTAGTGTTAGCTTTTAGCTGCTGTTCTGCCAGTGTTAGCTTTCAGCTGCTGTTAGCCTTTAGCTGCTGTTCTGCTACTGTTAGTCAAACTGGATTTTCACAGAAAACATCATTTCTGTATTGTTTGCTGTTTAAACTACTTTCAGGGTTATTCTATAAACAGTTCAGTCAAAAGTGATATTTTGTCAAATAAAAAGCATAAAACTTGTATTAAATAAATTAACTTTATCTTACATGTCAAAGAAAATTAAATAACTCTTATTTTAGTAAAACAAGACAACAAAATACCGATTTATGACTGTTTTTAGAGTAAATATTCTGATATTTTTGTGTGGCAGAATGATGTTTCAGGCCTTAACTTTCCTCTGGGTGAAACTTTTTTCAGAACTCTTTTACCAAAAATCCTCGTTTCTAAGGTGTAGGCCTCTAATTCAAGATGGCCGCCCCAGCTAATTGACTTTAGTGAAGAAAAACATGACTCAAAGTCAGTCATTTTTGAAGTTATTGAGCTAAAACTTGGCCTGGTAGTAGCTGAGAGTCACCGAGAACACGTCCTCTGACAGATTTTAGTTTCAATGCTTTGCATGAGAAATGGCGGGTGATATGCATTCCTTTAAGGAATCCTACTTTTTACTTTACTCTTTTTATTTTCTGCTAATCATTGTAAGATCCAGAAACATGGCTGCCTGGGCTTCTGGCTGACACTTAAAGCCGTAGAAATGCTAAGAAGTAGATTTAATTCGAAGTAAAGTCGATTCTTGCTTCAGTTCTGAGCTCAAAGCCTTGAACTGGATTGAACAAACCAAAGCTTCGGTCTGAGCGAGTTCCTGTGCGTTAAAGATGTTAATGACCGCCGGGCTGATGTGAACAAGGAGGCGTCACAAACGGGACACACCGCAGCATGACATCTGGGCCGCACAATGCAACGTGAGCGCACGGCGACTGCGTCTGCATTCATCAGAGCAAAAGACAAATGGATGCACAGAAAGCTGGCAGTTTCAGCTGGTGGAAGGAAGCAGGACAGATCTGAGCGGATCTGGAAGCAGCTTGGTGCAGGTTGGCATGCAGCTGGAGGGTGGAAGTGAGATTACTGGAGAGGCGGGGTACGGCGCAGCGGGCTGGTGCTGAACCAGAGGCGACGCCACTACGGGCAGGACTTTCACAGCCGAGTTGTGCTTTAAGCTATTCTTAGAGCTAAAGAGGGGGAAAAGGCTTTTCTTGATGCTGGGATTCCTGCCGTCCTCCATGTCGGTCTGTGGAGCAGAAGATGCACAGCCACAACTTTCAGCACAGAATCAAACAAATAAAATAAAACCTGCGGCAGCAGCTGATCCACAGCCCTTAACACTGAGCAAAAATCATCAATAATGGCTCATTTATTTGATTAATACAGAAGAAAAGTGAACAGATCCTGATAATTCTCTGAATGCTCAACAGTTTTCCTGTTTCTAGATCTTTCTGTATGAATTTTATTTATTTTCCTCCTCTGGTTTCTGTTATCTGTACCGTCCCTGTTTCATGAAGGTCATCGTCTTAATGTCTTAATGTAAACGTGCGTCCAGTCAGGAAAGAAAATAATTAAAATCTACATACCTTGGCACAAATATTAAACTAGAAGAGAAAATAAAAAGGTCTTAGCAAAGTAATCATGATGTCACATTATTTTTTAAACGGCTGTGGCTAAACTGAAATCTGTTCATCACCCTTTATCATTTATAATTATTAAATTCAGTCTCCTCGTCTTGTTTTAGCAGATAAAAATGTGTTTCCCTTCTACAAAAAGTAGATCTGAGTTCAGCTGAAATCTTGACATTTGGGTAATAATTGTGCCGTTTACTTTCATCGTCTCTTTTTTTTTAATAGAATCTGTCTGAATGTTTGTTGTGATTGTATTTCATTATGTTTCCAGCCAATACCCTGCAGAGTCTGTTATTATTACCATCGTTAGGAATGATTGCAGACGATATGACAATAAGAGCCTCGTTATAAAGAATCAGAATCACCCTTTAGGTTTTTATCACAGAAACATACTGAACTAAATGCTCAAATATACTTTAATAAATGCTGGGTTAGGGTTAAAGAGCTTACTATTTGTGTCTTTTTCTTTTTCTTTTTAATGGACTTGAAGAAGCCTTGTTTTTCCTTCTCTTTGGTGGGCTCCGGGGGGTTCATGACCATCGCCTCTGCAGCTGTCCTGCAGAACACACGGGCAAAGGTTTCACGTAATTACCAGCTTTATTAATGTTTGTGGCTCCAGCATAAACATATACAGGGAGAAAAAACAAAAAATAAAACTGAAGGGCTGGAAATGATGTAATTATTGAGCCAAAAACTTGAAAAAACGTAATCATGACCAAAGAAAACGCTGTTTAAATAAATAAAATAACAGGTTTGTATTTATTGAACGCCACCAGATCGTTATGATGTCTTTCATGAGAGAGAGAGATAAAAATAACGGAGAATTCAGTCTTCCATGTTTTAGGAAATTAAGAAGTAAACATTGGAGCTCAGACCTTCCGTCTGATGAAGGATCACCTAAACGTGACGTGTCAACAATCCTCACCAATCGAAAGCCGTCTGGCGCTTGGAGTGGTTCGTCATGCCGCCCGGGTCACCGGAGACGACGGGTCCGACCGGGCCTCGCCCCTGACCAACACCTTCGTGGAAAGAAGAGGAGTTATCCGGTCTGGGGGAGGGGACTGAAGAGAGACAGGGAGGAGAGAACACGACTGAAACGATGCATTTCTGCACATTTTACTGACTTGTGTTTGATGGGAAAGTCTGTTCTGAGCGTTTTACAACAAAATCCAGCCTCTTTACTTTTCTGAGCTGAGGGTCAGGAAGAAAAAAGGGCTTTGTGTCGCACTAAATACAGGCCAGAACTGCGCTCAGACCAAATACGCTTAAAGGAGCCTTTTCAGACCCCTTTTATCAGACCCTCCAGGATTTCACGATGTTGCGATCGCAACTATTAACGCAAAATCAAGCAAACCCCGCAAAATCGCAACTTTAACCCAATATTTATTGTTTCTAAAGTGATTCGCCACCGTTTCTGCTGTCTAGTCTCTTCTTTGTGGGTTTGTGTAGCGTGGAATACAAAATAAGCCCAAATAACTCAGGAAGAAGACACGTGATGTCACTTCCTGTTAACATCAGAATGCCGGGAGCGTGCAGGAGCAGCGACCGAAGCCAAAATGGCCGCTAATGCTTCACATTTGCCCACAAAGATTTCAGCAAACCAGTTTCCTCCCCAGCTGCAGCTGTTTTGCACGTCCTGCAGTGTAATCATGGAACATAAACGCATCGACAAACACTTTGTGTCTGCAAAACATGTGAGGAGAGCTGCAGACCAGGGACAATCCAGAAATGCTCATGAATGTCAGTTTAGAAGCTATCAAAGTTCTCAAATAAAGCACCTTTTGAGAATGTCAATGTTTGTTGGTGATTATCTTACAAAACTAGGAAGTATTTTTGGTTTAGATATTAAAAGTTATGGTTCTTTATTGATTTTAGTAAAAAAAAACAAAAAAACGCAACTTTTAGGAAAATGTCCGCAAAATCAGGCATTTTAGCAATAATCACAAATAATGCCCGTGAAATCCTGGAGGGATTGATTTATATGCAAACATTTATTAGTCTGAACACAACCCGTCCCGAGCCGAGCTGGAGGATGTCCTGCTTGGAACCTGGACCCCCACCCAAGCTGTGTCACGTCAGTTATTACCTGGATGTCTCAGGGTAAAAAAAGAAAAACGTCTGCTCAGCTGTTCACTAATTGAAGGTGATTAAACAAGATTCCTTAAGAAAAACATGAAATTACTTTTTTTTTGTTGATTAAAAGTTTTAATAAGCTGGTTTTCAACTCCTTTGAGGAATAAATGTTAGTTTTTCTAGTTTTTACAAGACGTACTGGTGAGTTTCTTTCCAGTTTAATGTTTGTTCTGATTGTTTTTGGACCCGCTGTGGTCCCTGTAAGTCTGAGCAGCGTCGTGTCGCCTGTTTGAACCCGGAGCTGATGTTTAATTCACAGTGAAGCCGTGGAGTCTTACAGGTTTAAATCCTCCATCTTTGCTCGGACGCTGAGCTCTGTGAGGTCATTGCTTTTGCTTGCCTTTATTTTGGGATTCCTGCTCCTTACCTCTGTAGAAGCTGCCGACTCTTCGAGGCATGGACTCGGTGAAGATCATGCGGTTCTCCTTGGAGGAGCCTCCGTCGTCACCGTGAGGGTCGTGATACATGCCGACCTGAGAAAAATACACACCACGGTAATGAGTAAACGCAGAAAGTTCCTCCGTATCTTCAGATTTGTGTCTGATAATCCCGCTTGTCTTTGCATCAACACAGAGAGCTTCTCAGTGAGGTTACATTTATAACAGCGACAACATGCGGTGAAGCTTTGGCCTGAATCTAAACAGAAAGCAGCAGACTTTGTGCTGGGTGGGTCGGACCTCGTTTTTAGAGCGCTGCGTATGAAAAGCAGCTGAGTTGTCCCTCGTAGAGTCTTTGATGGGGGCACAAGGGTGGCTCATGTCTTTAGGGGGCTGCTCACTCTGTTGGGAAGACGGACAGGCGCAGGTCAAAGCAGACTGGAGAAGCAGCAATGAAGCAGAGGCAATGATAACGTGACAGCGACGGCCCTACACACACATCAGCTCGGGAAACACACACACACACACACACACGCTCGCACCGGCTCAGTTTGGTGCACACAGAAAGGAAAAAAACCTTTTTTAAAAAAAAACTATTTACATTTCACGTCAGTGAGCTGAAGCAGGTTTAAAGAAATGTAATTATCTGTGGATTTTCCTCAACAGATGTATTAGTAGAAGTTCTGACTGCAGGCAGGTGTGAAGTTTACCTGCAGACATGAGATGGTTGCAAACATGTTGCAGTAATATTTGTTAAAATGTCCAATTCCTTCACCTGATGACTCAAAAATCAAAAGGTTCCAACAATCTGACAAACAGTAATGTGCACCAAAATTCATCACAATGTTTGAACTAATAAAGGATTTAAGTGTTGAGCCTCAGAGCCTTGAATTTCTCCACGTTTTGTCTCGTTTCAACCACAAACTTTAAATTATTTTACTGGGATTTTCTGTGACAGACCAACACAAACTGCAGCTTTATTACGAAGTGGAAGGAAAATGATTCAAAGTTTTTAATTATTTTGTTTTTTTACAAAAAAATAAATGTATATTTGTCCTCTGATACCCTGAACTAGCAGGCAGGCCAGGGAGAAAGTTGTTCAGTGTAAAGCAGGGTTATGGCTTTACACTCAGGGTTATCAGCACAACTACAGAACTACAAACATGGCCGCCGAAGTAAACTGAGACAAGAAGAGAAGCAGCCAAGAAGCTCAGGTGGGACAATCTGTCCACAGGACGACTATTAGTCCACAAATCTGGCCTTTATGGAAGAGTGGTGAGAAGAAAAGTAACGCCTGAACATCCTCACTGTGAAGCACGGTGGTGGCAGCATCATGCTGAGGGGATGCTTTTCTTCAGCAGAGACAGATGGTCATAAATGATAGGAAGAATAATACAGCTAAATATGGGACAGTCCTGGAAGGAAACCTGTTAGAGGCTGCAGAGGATTAGAGACGGAGCTTCCAGCAGGACAACAACCACAGCTACAATGGAACGGGTCAGATTAAAGCAGTGGTGTCCAATCCTGGTCCTGGAGGGCCACTATCCTGCAGGTTTTAGATGTTTCCCAAGTTCTGCAGAAGCCTGTTAATCACTCAGTCATTCAGATCAGGTGTGTGAAAGCAGAGAAACATCTAAAACCTGCAGGACAGCGGCCCTCCAGGACCAGGACTGGACACCCCTGGATTAAAGCATGCTCATGAGTTAGAATGGTCCGGTCCAAGTCCAGAACCTGAATCCAGCTGAGAATCTGTGACAGGACTTAAAAACTGCTCAGACTGAGCTGAAGAAGATGTAAAAGCTGGTGGAGACCAAGCCCGAAGGACTTACAGCTGTGAGTGAAACGTGGTTCTACAAAGTACCGACTCAGTCGGGCCAACTACAAACGCACCACACACTTTTCAGACTTCTACCTGAACTGAATTTTAAAAGCTAATTTTTCCTCCACTTCACAGTTCTGTGCTTCTTTGTGTTGGTCTGTGACCTAAAATCCTTGTAAAAAGCTTGAAGTTTGTGGTTGGAACGAGACAAAATGTGGAAAAGGACTTATTTCCAACACAACGAGAGTTGTGTTGTTACCACGGAGACGGGAACATCTCCTAAAAAAAAGGAAGTACCAGATAACATCATGTATCCGTGTGCTCACTAACCCTCGTCATGTCGTCGGTGCAGTCTTCTCTGGAGGAGCTCACTGAGTGTCCGGTCAGGGTGGTCCGGTGCTGCAGCTGCGGGGACAGAAGCTGCAGGCTGCTGGCTCTCGTCGGGATCATCTGCCCGGGCGGAGGCAGGCCCGCCATGCCGCTGTCGACCGCATGCGTCCGATGGCGCTCCCTCCTCACGTACATGGAGTGCCGCTGTGGTCGCTGCTGAGAGGAGAAGGGGGAGGTGTAGCCCAGTCCGTAATGATAGGACTCATGAGGAGACGGCAGAGTGTGGGTGGTGGGCATCGCCGGTCCTCCCGGGTCCAAAAGCTCCGGAGCGCCAGCATCTTCTGGAAAAGAAAGAGTTAAAAGTCAGCGGTTTCATCCTCTGGTTTCTGAGGAACCAGTGGATGAAGAAGGTGACTTTTAATACATGTGTTTTCAGATCTTTTTAAATTAGTTTTTGTTAAAAGAGACTGAGCTGTGTTGCTGACCATAAAACTGAAAAAGACAAAAAGGCTGAAGTGGAAATTTGTCATTTATAGATAAAACTGACTCTCAGACTCCTCTGGAATAATCTGAATTTACAGTTTTTTGTTTTAATGACTTGTTTATCAAAATTCTTTTATATTATCAATGTCAGTTTTTCTGGATTTTATTATTCAGAATGGATTACAGCAGAGGTCTCCAATCCTGGTCCTCAGGGCCTCCATCCTGCAGGTTTTACTTGTTCCTCTGCTCCAACACACCTGATTTAAATCAACGGCTGATTAACAGGCTTCTGCAGAACATGAAGAGGCGATTTAACCATGAATCAGGTGTGTTGGAGCAGGAAACAGGTAAAATATGCAGGATAGTGACCCTCCAGGACCAGGATTGGAGACCCCTGGATTACAGGATGCTGTATGGGAGGATTTCTTTTTTGTTGGGTTAATTTTTGTTCTGCTTGTTTTTGGACCTGCTGTGGTCACTGTGAGTTATAATGAGCTGTCAATCACAGACTGTCTGAGCAGCGTTGAACTCAGCAGGACCACTTGCAGTCTGAAGAGCCTCTTGGACTTACCTGGTGCCAAAGATTTATGCCTGGATTTGTGTCGGGATGAGGAGTCCAGAGTGCTGCTCTCCATGCGGACATTCCCGCTGCTCCGAGAGGCGGGGCTGTGCCCGGACCGATCGCTGTGGCGGGCAGACGGGCTGCCGGGGGGCCCTGGAGGACCTGGAGGGGCGTTGAGGTCTAAACAGCTGGCAGGAAAGAACCGGGCCCCGGGTCCGGGTCCGGGAACAGCTGCTGTGTTGGCATTCGGGTCGTCGGGATGAAGGCGCCCATCGCTGAGGTTCCCCACAGATTTGGCGTCGCTCAGAGCCCCGTGGCTCTTGGACAGGCTGAGATAAGAGGCTGAACTTTTAGAAGAAGAGGACATGGACCCGTGGGCGGAGTCGGCCATGCTGTGTGCATGGCGGCCATGTTGTTTCTCTGCTCCAGACTGCAGTGTGTTGGTTTTATTTTCCAGGAAGTTGTGTCGGCCGGCCTGTTGCTGTTGTTGTTGTTGTTGTTGTTGCTGCTGCTGCTGAGAGCGAGACGAGCTTGGTTTACTGAGGCTGTACTTCGCCCCGTGTCCCTGATCCGTTAACTTGGTGGACGGGCCCAGACTGAAATCAAACTCGGTTTTGTTTTTTGCTTCTTTGGGACTGAGGAGGTGCGGCAGGTTGTTGTTCGCCAGGTCTTTGTTGGAGGAGGCAGAGCGGTTCAGCGTCTGGGACAAGTACTGCGCCTTCGGGTGGAGAGTCGGGCTCAAGCTGGACGGAGCCGGCTTGTTGCCGTTCAGGAAACTCTCGTTGCTGAGGTGATGGAGGTCCCCGTGGCGAGGGAGGCTGGAGCACTCTTTGCTGGTGGAGCGACGACTCGAACTCTTGTTGTGACTCCTGGAGGACCGGAGAAAGAAGCCATCATTCATTCCTCATCCTAAAATCTGACATTAACTTGAAAACGGGTGATGTGTTTGAAGACGAGAAGCTTTGAACTACTGGGAAGGCGACTGCTGAACGAGGGCGGGAGGGTTTCTACAAACTGCTGACAGGTTTATGTGACGGGACAAACAGGAAAACACTGAGCCAAAACACAGATGAACAGAAAACACTGGCAGAAATAACTTACAGAAAACTACTGATACACAAACTGAAAACACTGAAAAACAAGGATTTACAGAAATACAAATCAAAGCACCGAAAACAGCAGCGTTGTGTTTTATTTAATGAGAAGTAAAGAATAAAGTGTCGAGTTGTGGTCAGACCTGGTTGGAACCGTGTTCTCTCCGTGGTGGTGGGTTTTCCTCTTGGAGGAGCGTGGCGGGTTTGGAGACGCAGGCGAAGATTTCTCTCGCTCCACCTGCCTCAGAGGCTGAAAGACCGGATGGTTTAAACTCTGCTCGGTGAGATAACGCTCAGTCGGGTTCAACAGCAACAGATTCTGCGGGAAAAAACACACAAACCCCCCCCACATTTTAAGTATTTATGTCAGGATTCAGTTTTGTTTGTTTCTTTGTGTTCATGTTCTCTGTGCCTGTCATCTTTCCCCACTTATCCTCAGTCGGCCACGCCCATCTCCACCTGTCAGCACTCGTTATCACTCACCTGTGCCTTCACCTCATTACCCTCAGTTCTTGATTTGTTCCATGTCCTTCGTCCCTTGTATCTCGCCTCGCCTTGCTATCAGTTTTGGATTTTTGCCATTTGGTTTGTTTTTTCTTAATTTCAATAAATTTGTTTCTTTTTAGTTATGAGTCTGCGTTTTGGGTTTGCCACGCTCAGCCCCAGTCCTGACAATTTATTTAGAAAATCATGTTCATTATGCAACTACAAAGGTTTACCAGCATATTAATGAAGGTGAAAGCCGAAGGTTTGGATGTTTCTGTCTTTTACCTTCATCAAATCCAACATCAGGCCGCTCATGATGCCTTGGTACCTCCTCTCCAGCGTCTGCGGGTGAGTAACTGAAGGAAACTGGGACACAAACAAACATCAAATCTGCATCCATCCTGAACTTTGTTTATATGCAGTCAATGTTTCTGCCTGTAAAAAGTAGCTCTCAGTTCAAATCACACCCAGATCTCAATAAACAAGCCACGAAACGTGCACGCACACACACACTAACGCAGAAAATCCTGCAAGGTCTTCTGGGAGATTTTCTCTTGCTGCTAAACTGAACCACCTATCTCATGAGTCATAGCAATCCACTCAGTCATGGTTCTGGGAACGCTGCCACAGAAGAACGGCGTGGAAGGAGACAGAACGGCGAGGAGGAGGAGGAGCTCCTGTTTCCTACCCTGATCCCGTGGAACCGCGGGTTGTTGTAGAACAGCTTCATCTGTTCTGCAGGAAGTGGACCCAGAACCTTCTGAATGGTGAAGAGCTGGAGATAAAAACACAGAAACCTGTAAATTATCCTCATCACACACACACAAAAAAAATATTTAAAATTTATTTAGAGCTGACAGCAACTAATTCTTAACATCAGACTATTTATCATTAATATGACAGACAGACAAACTAATGTAGTATTTTTTTATTTGCTAAACGTTCTGACTTCTGATGTGTCCCGTCTTTTTCTTCTGTGTCCTCTCTAACTGCATCCATATCTGTCCTCTTTGTCTCTAACATCCTTCTGTCCCTCCTCTGGACATGTCCAAACCGTCTCAGTCTTTGTCTCCCAGTCCTTCAACCTGTGCTGGACCTCTGATGTCCTCATTCCTCATCCTGTCCATCCTCGTCCCTCCCGAGGACAACCTCAACATCTTCAGCTCTGACACTTCCTGTTCTGTCTCCAAACCATCCAACATGGCTGCTCTAACCACTGTCTGGAAACCTGACCTTTGACCTTTCCTGCCACCCTTTTGTCTCCATCCTGCCTGGACTCTCTTCTTCACCTCCTGGACAGATGAAGTCCTGCACCTTTGTGACCTCTGACCTTGCAGCCTCCCTCTCATTCACACACAGGTAGTCTGTCTTCATCCCTCCACCTGTCCAGGTTCTCCTCACATATCCTGATGTCCTCTGCAGACATCAGAGTCCACGGGGACTCCTGCCTGTCCTCATCTGTTAGTCTGTCCATCAGCAGAGCAAACAGGAAGGAGCTCAGAGCCGATCCTTGATGCTCTCCCACAGCTCTCTCCCAGATCTTCATCATCTTCATTCCCCTGTAGTTGCTCCAACTCTGAACATCAGTCTTGTTCTTAAAGACTGACACCAGCACACTTCTCCTCCATTCCTCAGGGGTTTTCTCCCTCTCAGAGATGCTGTTGAATAATAGAGTCAGAAACCTCTCTGCCATCTCTCCTGGACATTTCCATCCCTCCTCTGGTGTCATCAGGTCCAACTGTCTTCCTCTTCTTCATCCTCACTAACCTTTTCCACTTCCTGGTCCACAGTTTCTATGACCTCTACTCTTCTTTCCTTTCATTCTCTTCATTCCTCAAAGTTCTCCTTCCATCTTCTCTCTTGTTAGAACATCACAGTTTCTATCTTTAACAAGCCTAACCTGCTGCTCATCCTTTCCAGCCTGCTAGTCCATACAAGTCCTTCTGTCCCTCCTTATATTCCTGTCTCCTCTCTTCAGTCTTGCTTTCAGGTCCACAGGTGAAGGTTATAACCCTTCTTCACCCGAGCACCACCCTCATTACTGCAGACGAAGCTCAGATCCTGATGATGTATCAATAAAAGTGAAGCTTGACAGGAAAGTTGCTCTCAGTAGAAACAGGAAATGTCTGATACCATCAGGTTGTGAGGGAGCTGCAGTTTTTTTATGTTTAAGTTAAAAACTGGTGCTTTTTTTCTTTGCCGTATTTCTTCAGCTCAGCAGCTTTTTGATTCATTACCAACCTGATCAATTTCACTTTCGCCTGGAAACAGAGGCTGTCCGTCACTCAGCTCCCCGAGGATACACCCCACCGACCACATGTCCACGGCCTTTCCGTACGGAGCCCTGAGACGCACAGAAACACATTAACGCCTTCGATCAGCGGACGCTCGCTCAAAGGGACAAACACGACGGCCTTAGATGTTCGGCTGAAAATAAAGGAGGAAGACGAAGTAAACCAAGCATTTGTTCGGACCTGATCGTGTTTCATGGTAGCACAGACTGAGTGAAATAAAACCAGGAATGTAATGATTGAAGGAGGAACAGAACGGAGGATCCTGGTGAGAAGTGGTGAGAGTTCTGGCAGCAGAGAAGCGCAGGAGCGCTGGTGTTGGAGGGAGAGAATATCTGAGTGGGAGGCATTCAAACGCTGTCTTAGTAAATGTTCCAGGGTATTTTTCTAAATCAAGCTGCAGCACCAAGGCTAGATGACGCTCAGCTGTCTCCGAGCGGGGAGGAACGTTTCATGCAGCTGAAACAACCGAAGCAACGCAACGCAACAAATCTGACCGTATGTTTGATCCCAGCTCACGTTAACTGATATCTGAACGTTTCCCCGATCAGAGTCAGGAGAGGAAGCTGCAAGGAAGGAGCTAATTAACATAAAAACTCAGGTTCAAAATCATCAAAGGACTGAAGCTTTTTATTCGAATTTATTTTAAGACAAAGATTCATTTTTTAATTAAATGATCTCTCAGTTAAATTAAATTAACAGAGAAATCACAAAACCTGCGTGGGGTAAAATGTGCAGCTTTGGTTTTATTTCTCTTCACCCTGAAAGGCAGGCGATCATGTAACTGTCTGTCTGTTAGCAACTCTCAGAAACTAATCATTAATTGTAATTCTTCATGCTATAATTCATTCATTCAGTCATTTTCACAGACATGAAGCTAATCTGTGACGTGGTAGTCGCTAAGAGTCGTTCCCAACAGATACTCTGAGCTCTAACCAATCACGGGACATTTTTGTTTGAAACTTTGTCATGCCGGGCGACAAGCATCCCTTCCAGAAATGCTGCCTTTTCATTTATTCATGAGTGGACGATAAATAATTAGTTACTGGGAAAAACCTTTAGTTCTACTTTATTTTATTAAATCATATAATTAAATTAAATTTCTGCAATCTGTGGATCCCAGAGTTAAAAACTTTCATGTTCGATTGTTAAATTAATGTTTATAAAATGCTCCTGTCGGTCATTATATGAAACAGGAAGCTGCTCAGTCCCGCCAAAATAAATTCATTTATGTCATCTGCAGCTTTAATTCTGCTCAGAAACATTAGATGGAGACATTTAAGACATTTGATCTCGGTTTGTAAAATAATACCAGACTGATTATTTATAGCTTCTCTGGTGAGATTTTAAAGAAAAACCTCTTTGAGATTTTATTTTTATTTTCAGTGACTCAGCAGTTATTGACCTTTGATCCCAAATTAAAAATTATTACACTGGAAGTAACATATTTAAATTTGGGGGGAAAGAAGAGCAACTAAAGAAATTACATTTTATAGTAAAATGCGTGAAGTTATTGAAAAAACTGAAGCTAAATTATAACTAAAAAAAGCAGAACACTAAACGCTTAAAGGACCAAAAGGCTAAAAAAGTAACAAAAAGCCAGCTAAAAGCTAAAAGTAGCTTAAGAGGACAAACAAAGGCAGCAGCTGAAGCAGATTTCAAAGAGAACAATGTTTTTTTCAGGAAACTGATGAGATCTTAATGTGTTTATGTGGAGAAAATAAAGTTAAATATTTTGAAAAGTATAAATATATGAACGGCTAAAGTAGTTAAAATCAAACGGAAACATTAAAACACAAAAATAATCAGCATCAAAAGTTTCATCATGAGGAGAAATGATGGATTCTGTCTTCCTTTTATACAATTTATAGAAGAACTGCAACTTAAAATAAGCGAACGTCTTCCCTGCAGGTTTCTGTAGACACACACACACACACACACACACACACACACACACACACACGCTCGGACTCACCCCAGCAGCAGCTCAGGCGAGCGGTACCACCTCGTGGCGACGTACTCGGTGTAGTTGGCATCTGTTCCTTCAGACAGGTTACGAGCGAAACCTGAGCCGGAGGGAAATTAATAAATCAATTAGAGCTCGTTCTTTCATTAACGACCAAATATCAGGAAGCAGAACCATTAAACATTCAGGGCGTTTGGAAAGTTACGGCGGTTATCTCTGCCATGTGACCGGACTAATTAGTTGTGTCTCTGCAGGCGGTCAGATAACCGCTCTTCAGAGAGTCCATTTTAAGCAGGAAAAAGTCACAATAAACAGAACGGCAGCTCCAACAGTGAATAACAAACAAATCTCACCCCAGCTGACTCACTGGGATCGCATCAGCCAATTATTCAGCGCTAACTGACCGTGTGATTTTTGCAAATACTCATCCAAATGTGGAACACACACCTAGAACGCTGCAGAAAAATAAGCCCCTATTAATACATTTAAGTGTGTTTCAAAGAGGAGGAAGGAGTCTATTATTAACGTGGCTTTGATTCGGCTGAAATAAACACCACTGGGGGAACGTTTGCAGTGCTGGATGGAAAAGCTTTCCAGGGGCAGAACCGATCCGTCTGACAGAAAACTTACAAGGTGGCAAATTAAAGGTGGGAATTCTCACAACAAACCAGGCCCAGGAAAACCAAACAACAGATTCAAGAGAAAAACTTAAGTGAACTTAAGTAAAATTTGCTGAGGAAGTTAAAACAAAAGCTGACAGCTAAATGTAGCTTAAAGTAGGAAGGAAATAAAAAATAAAATGAGTGAAACATCAGCTAAAAGGTACAAAATGCAGTCAAAATTCAACCTATGAGGTAAAGCTAAAAGTAGCAGGACCAGCAAACTGCTAAAAGCTCTTCAGGAAAAGAGATTTTTAATAATTTTAACAGAATAACGTATAAAAGAAATAATTATCTGTAAACTCACCGAAGTCGCAGAGTTTGAGAACATCTGAAGAACTGATGAGGAGGTTTTCTGGCTTGATATCTGGAACAGAGATGGTTTAATATCGCTGCTTTATTCAAATACATGTTCAGAAAAACAACATAAAAATTTTTAGATAAAAGAACGTAAAAAAGACTTTCTACTTAAAAAACAATTCCTAAAAGTAGATTAATCCGATCACTTTGAGTTGCCCCAATGACATTTTTAGCTCATTTATTTAGATTTTATTATATTAAAGAGGTTTTGGACAAAGTCTGAGTTGATCTGGTCTGATAATGAATTCCGAGCAGATCTCTGAGAAGATCTGGTTTGTGTGGAGAGCCTCTGAGAAGAACCTGCTGATGGAGAAGCTCCTCACCTCGGTGAACGATCTCGTTGGTGTGACACCAGTTGATGGCTTTGATCAGCTGGAAAATGTAGCTGCGGACTTTATCTGGAGGAGCGCCGTTTGGAAACTCCTCCAGCAGCTCCAGCATGTTCTGCAGGAAGCAGGAGAAGGTCGGAGCGTCAGGAGGGCTGGAGAGTGGACCTGAAGGTCATCCAACCATCTGACCCTCCATCCATCCAACCATCCATCCATCTGACCGACCATC